>NC_136461.1:12404624-12624624 GCF_902686455.1 Sciurus vulgaris
GGAAGGAAAACAATCACTTTATTTAAATGAGTTGAAGGACTATTTGGCTTTTCTCTGTAAGAGGAAGCAGTTAAGGGGTTTTATTTTATTTTTGGCCCTAATAATATTACAATCTCCAGGCTGGTTATTATCTGTCACTTTCCAGGAAAGATTGAAAAGAAAATAGTTTTATCCCAGGCAATTGTGAACCGTTCCATTTGATGAGTTGTTGTTCCCACTAAGATATTACATGTGCCCGCGTCAGGCGACCCGGCCCGGCTGGGTGGCTTTGTTTAACTGGTTACCGAAGGGAGGGAAGAAGAGAGCCTTCTCCTGCCTGCAGACCACGGTTCTCCAAAGGATGGGTGGGCGTGGGCAGGCAGGGAGGGCGCAGACCCCCGGTCCACGGGCAGATGGCCCGGCTAGGCAGCCCCAGGGAGACGGATCTGTGCCTCGGCTCCCCGGGGGCTTCCGCGGGGTCTGAGAGGAGGCGGCCCTTGGTTCTACCAAAACCTGCTTGGCAGGGCCTATGTGGTCCGAGAGGCTCTGCCCGCCAAAATTAAGACCTAGGATCCTGTGCTGAGCCTTCGTTTGTCCAGCTGAGAAACGGGGAGAGAGTATGTGGACAGAGCTCCATTGGTTGACTGAGCCCAGAACAAGGGTCGTGTGCTGGAATGGCTTTCCGTACCACAAGAGGACAGGAGCCCCAGGGCCGAGGGTCAGAAGTCCCTAAGGCCTTGTTCCAGAAGCATGCAAAAGCCATGTCACATAAACTCAGCTGAAAGATACATTCTACTTCAGCTGAAGCCCTCTTCCTAGGTAGCTCCTTCCAGAAGCTTCTCTGAGGACAGCTGGCCTCCTCCATGCCCATCTCTTATCAGCCATGTGACTTGGTCCTGTAACCTCTGCAGCCCTCCCCTGCCCTCCTCTGCAGAGGAGATGACGTGCTCACGTTCAGGGCCCTGGTGGCTGTCCTGCTGGCCTGTGAGCAGCACCCAACATGGGACGCGCCCCAGGTAGACACTATTGTAGTGGTCAGGAGCGTGATGTCCTGTCTTACTGTGTCCACAGTCCACGGCCCCGTCTTCCCTGCACCCCAGAAATCCAAAGAGGTCTGAACACTGCAGGGGTCTTTTTGTGATTCATTTGGTGGCCAAACTGGACTTGGCCTGAACCTCTCAGGAGGAGACCCAGCCTGGGCCACCGGGAGGTGATTTATCGACTTTATCTCAGCGCCGCCGTCCAGGGGCTTTGCTGCAGGATGTTAGCGGGGTCAATTACGCAGAGACCCCTTCTGCCCCAGGTGGGCTGCACAGTACCCGGAACAAGCCCCAGGTCACCCCTCAGAAGGAGGATAAGGCCTGAGTTCTGTCCACAGCAAACTGGGCTCCGGATGTGGGCAGTGGCGTTGGCGTGGAGGCCAGGCCGAGATTCCCAGCCCTGGTGTCTGCTGAATGGGCTTCCCTGTCTGGACGCTGTCTCCTGGACAGCTGCCCCTCCCCTGCAGGCACTTTGATCCAGCCCCAGCCTCCCGCCTGGGCAGCCTTTGCCCTCCTGTGTGTACACACACAGCAATGCACACGCGCACACACACACGCACACGCCGCACCTCGGGTGCCGAGTCTCCTTCCCGCACACTGTCCACTTCTCCCTCACCATGCAGGGTCCAGGTGCCTGGGGCCACCCGCCTGCTGGCCACCTGCTGGCCACCCCCTCACGGCTCTGCCCGCCCAGTCCCCGCTCTTCACACAGATCGTTGGCGCCAGATCCGCAGCGCCAGGGATCTTGAACAGACGGTGCGCTTCCCCAGCAAAACAGCTCCTTCCGGAAGCGGGCAGGCAGGAGCAGGGAGGCCCAGGCGACGGCTCTGTCCGAGGACCTGGCTCTCGGCTGGGGGAGACAACGGCCCGGAGGGGAAGGTCTTGGGGGGTTTAATGGGCTCCATTAAGGGTGACCGCGATGGAACTCAGAAGTTCCTTTCCACCAGGCTGTGCGGAGAGATGGAAACGACCCGGAGATTCATCCTCGCAGACTCTGGAGTAGCGATACTATCATGAGTCAATATTTATTGAGCACTTGCTCGTGGCAGGCTCTGCTCTAAGCACTTTATGTGAAATATTCAATCCTCACAACACCCTGTGAGATGATGTCTGTTACCATTCTCACTGTACAGAGGAAAGACCAGCTCAGAGAGGCTAGGCAACCTGTTCCAGGTCACACAGCCAGTACGTGGTGCAGCAAAGAGCTGATCCCAGGCAGCTGCACTCTAGAGCCACGATTCCTGACGGCACCTTATCAGTATCTGCTGCCATGGTAACAGGGTGCCGCAGATGACCACAGAGCCTCAGAGGTATACAGCCATAAGCACCTTTGCTCACACATCTGGGGACGAGCCAACCAGCTGGGCTCATTCCTCGTTTCCAGGGTCGGCATCCCCAGGCTGTCCTTGCTGGGACAATGGGGACGACTCAGCCCTGACCCAGGGGTCTCGGCTCCCACAGCCTGTCCAGCAGGATCCCTGGCCATGGCAGAGACCGGTGGTGACGTGCAGGTCCCCTGCAGGCTGGTACGTGGCCACTTTTCTGTTGGCCAGAGCAGGGCACAAGGCCAGCCCCACACAAGGAGCGGGAAGGAGAAGGTGCCCTTTAGTGAGGGACACTGAGTGTGGACCCCTTGCAACTTGCCCCAGCTGCACACAGGGACCATGGGGACAGGGACTGGCACAGGCCTGGGTCCCCTGGGAAACGAGGACCACCAGGACTCCGTTGCCATGGACTCTGCCTTCTAGGGGTCCACTCTGCTGGGGGACCCCGCCAGCGGGGCCAGCAGACGTGCCTTCAGATGCCACAGACAAACCACAGGAGAGACGGTTCCTGCCCTGGGAGAGGCCACGGGGTGGCGGAGGCTCAGCCTCCCCTGGAGAGCCGGGCTGCAGAGGCTGTGACCCTTGCTCAGAGCACCCGGTCTGCTGGGCAGGCGCTGACCTCACTCTCGCAGGAGTGGGAAAGACAGCCGCATGGTCAGAAAATGAAGCCACTGTCCCCACGGGCCAGAGGATCTGAGGAGACGCCTCACCTGATCCAGCGTGTCAGCCAGGCGGGCATCCCTGGTCTCTGGTGGAGCCTCCTGTGGACGCTCTCCTGGCCTCCTGCTTGGGCCCCCTCTGGGAATCTTCTGGAGTTCCTCTCTTCCTCCCTCTCTCCACAGCAGCCACTTCGGGGCTCAGAGGGAGAGGGGAAAGAGGTCTGGACACCGTGGGCCCCTCAGGCAGCGTGGAGAAGGGAGGAGGGACTGGAGGGAGGGGAGGGAGGGACATGGGCCCCAGGGCTGAACCCGTGACTTTTGGGAGGTTGAGCCCTGAGCTCCACAGCAGGAGGACCCACTGGGTTCTTTGGACCCCTCGGGGCTCCCTCTTTACAGTTGGACAGGCTGAGGGTCTGGTCTGGACCTTCTGGAGTGGACAGAATTGCAGTCCGCAGGCCGGGCGTGTCCGAGAGCTGTACCTGCACGTGGCCATGCCCGTCCACTATGTATTGTCCGTGTGGCAGATTCAGTAGCTGCAGATGGCACCGTGTGGCCCGCAAAGCTGAAAACAGCTACTTCCGCTCTTACAGAAGGTGTGCCTGCCGCCCAGCTCCACCAGGGTGGGGGCCTGTGACTGTCCCAGGCCCAGCACTGGGCCTGGCCCCAGGAGGTGCTGGGCCAGGCTGCGCGGGGTGCAGGGATGAAGGACCGGCCTCCCGCCTCCCGCCCCCCGACCCGGGCTGCCCCAGGCGGAAGGAAGCATCCCACTTCACCACGAGGAGCAGTCCTGCCCCTTCCGCTGTCCCACCCGGACAGGCGGCCAGCAGGCCTTAGGAAGGGCAAAGCCAGCAGGCTCCGGGTTCCGGCCGTTGGGTGGCAGAGTTGGCCCTGGGATGGGTGTCCCGGCCCACCGCACGGGCCACCCACGGGGAAGCAAGCCTTCCCGCCAACCCCGAGACGCTGCGCTGAGATTTTGGTCTTTGGTCTTTGGCAGAAGGTGTCGGGGGGTGTTTGCAGGCTGGGGTTGTAAACAGGGCGTTGGGGACACTGGGATCCTGGGACGCAAAGCGGAGGCAGAGATGGTCCCCAAAGGCAGGTGGCAGGAGGACTCCAGAGCCCCTCGGGTACGCGAGCAGCTGAGACCGTGGCCGAGCCTGCCCTGTCCTCCTCAGGCACTGCCTCAGATGACCGTGGAGGAAGTGACTTGTCACGACTTGCTGAACAAAGCCAGCAGGTCCTGTGCAGGAGGAGTGGGCGTGGGAGGCTCAGGACAGGGTGAGGACACAGGGGACGGGGCGGAGTGCACCCTTGGGCCCCCGAGGCAGGGCCCGCCTCAGCCCCGTCCCCACGGATGCGGCTCCTGGAGAACCACGGCCCGGGGCATCTGTGAGGGAGTTGGGCGCCTGCATCTCTCCTGAGCTGGCCAACCACCTGGTGTCCTCAGCTCTCCCAGTGACCCTCCACCTCCAGGAGCAAGCGAGCTTAGACAGACACGTGGGCTTGGCGCAGGGGAGCCGGGCAGCCTGCGGAGGGAGGGTCAGCGGGAATCGGTGCGACGGCAGCTCAGAAGCTCCAGTACCATCTGCTGGTGATGCTGACGAGATTCAGGGTGACCCCCTGGGGCACCTGGGACTCCCCAAGGGACGGCTTGGCTTGCTGGGGGCTTCGGGTGACTCTTCTCTGGATGGAGGAGCATCCAGGAGGCCTTGGTCCTGGGTCCCGGGCTCCGTGCCAGTGCTTGGGGAGGACTTCCCGGAGGAGGCGGAGGAAGAAGGGGAGGAGGCCGGGAGCCAGCGTCCCTGAGAGGATGAGGAGCACGTGTGCCTGGGCAGAGGCCCCTCTGGGTCCAGGAGCTGCCCAGATCCAGAGCGTGCACCTCCTAAGACGGCCCTGTCCCCGCACGAGGCTGGAGCCCCGGAGGCGGAGCCGGTCCCCACCCCAGACTTCCTGGAGAAGAGGGAGCACCACGTGGGTGCCGTCAGATGGCAGCTCAGGAAGGGCGGCGGCCATCTCGCCCCGTCTGAGGACGCCCCCACCCCTGGAGCTGCCCCTTGTTTCCGCTGCGATCCCGGCTTCCCTCCCCTCCAGGACTCTGAGAAACCACAGGGGCTTCAAAAAGACAGGGTCAGGCCCTGGGTGCAAAGCGGACCTTGCTGTGTGACTTCAGGCAAGACGCCTCCCTCTCTGGGGCTGTTTCCCTGACGCACTTCAGAAGCACCCTCCCTGCTCTCTGGACTCAGCACACACGCTCCGGCGGGCACCTCCTAGGCTCCCCGTAACGGCCCCTCCTCCCAAGGCCATGGCTCCTCTCCAGGACCCAGGCTCCCCAGGGAGCCGGGCAGAGCCCTTGCGCTTCCGCTGGCCGAGGGCGGCTGGTTTCGCATTCTGCTCCACAGGCTCTGTGGCTGAATCCCCAGCCCTGCGGGGAACCAGCGTCCAAAGAGCCCAGCCGCCTGGCAGTGCCCCGTCCGTCCGCCCTCACCCCGAGCTCTGGAGAGCAGCTTCTTCGGGGACATCCACTTAAACAAGGGAGAGGCCGCTCGGGCTGAGTCCTGCGGACCTGAAATTCTAGGAAGAGTGGGCAGAGGTGGGGCACCCGATCTCTCACGCCCCCTGGGTTCTGCCAACCTTTGGCCCCTGCTCCTTCTGCTTCCTCCTCCCCGGGCAGTGGGTGCCTGCGGGGACCCTTTGGGACACCAGCACAGCGCCGGCACAAGGGGGGGGGAGCCTGATGCCGCCCGCTGTGGTCGCTCGGGCCCACGGAGCAGAGGCTGGATTTCTGGCCCTGCTGGCATCGCTGGCCGCCCTGGAACACGCCAGGCTGGGCGATGGCCCTGCGCCCACCCTGCCACTGGAGGGGGTCATCTCCAGCCTCCCTCCCCTAAGAGTCTAGTGGAGACTTCGGGAGGGGAACTAGCTGCCCCAAGCGGCGCCCGGCAGCTGTCAGTCACTGTCCTCCAGGAGCCGGCGTCCTGTAACGGGCGCCAGCAGCGTCCCTGCAGAGTGCACACCACCCTCCCACCGAGCCGCCCCGCCACGCCGCGCTGTTGACTCTCTGGCTTCACGTAGCGGGCCAGCAAGGCCCAGGGGACGCAGGGTGGCATCGACTCTGGGCAGCAGGCCCCAGAGATTCTAAACTGGTGAGAGGGCGTCCTGCCGGGCACAGAGTGGCCCTCACCCTGCCCCACTGCGTCGGGGACAGGTCACGATGGGCATGCCGCCTCTGGAGGGGAAGCTCCCCCGCCCTGGCCACACCCTGGTGTCCCCAAGCCTCTGCCAGCTCCAGGGGGCCACCCTGGCACCAGGGGATCTGTCACCGGATGACGGCACCTGTCCGCGCTCTCTGCGCTTCACGGGCGACACAGAATCGGGGCGACCGCTCACGTCCGCATCCCCGGACTTCCCCAGTTTTTGCACGACGCGCCGCATCCCGGGTCTGCGCTGGTGACAGGTTCCGCCCGGTTTGCTCGAGACTGTGGAGTTCAGATCTGAACGGGCTGCCTCCCACCACCCCCGCGAGCCCGAGAAGACCCGGTTTGTCGTTCACCCGAGATGGAAAGTCCGTTCTGCATCTGACCACCTTCCCCAGGCCCAAGGGCAGATACCATGACTCCCGCCTCCCCGGACGCCCAGGACCAACAGCAGCGGTGGCGGAAGGGACTAGGCTCCGTCTTTGGCTCATGTCCAGGGGGCCACTTCCCCTAGGGTGGCCCCGGCCTAAGCTCCTGACCTCCCCGAGGTGCGTGGAGAGGGCTCTCTCCCCCAGGGCAGTGGACTCCGTCGGGGAGACCGTGTGCCCGGCTGGAGGAGGGTGTCTTGGGAGCCTGGGACGGAAGGAAGTAACGATGTCCCAGCCTGGTCCCCAGCCACTCTGCCCCTCCGGCCGGGCGACCTTGACTTCAGCTCGAGGCCTTGGTCTTCCACCTGCAAGGTGGGATGAGGGCCGCAGCTCACGAGGAGGCCAGCGGATCTGTGGGGCACGGGCCTGGCATCTCGTAAGCTGGGAAGCGGCCACACTCCCCTGGCGTTAGGCCACCCGCGTCCTGTGGCGACATCAGTCCCTCCTGGCGTTTCCTGGCTGCGGGATGAGTGATGGGCAGAGGCGGGTCTCTGAGTGGGCGGAGGGTGCCCCCTTGGCTCTTGTCAGGGCTGCTCGGCCTCCAGTCCAACCCCCTGGACAGGAGAGGCATTTTAACTCAAAGCCCCAGCGGTCGGCAAATCCTCCAGAATGTTCTCCACTTGGCCTTCAGACATGAACTCCCTCAAACGACGGGGGTGTGCAAAGAAACAAGGGAACCCCAGGAATGGACCCGGGCCTCGGCCTCTGTCCTCCCTCTAGAGTGGAAGAGCCCCTGACCAGATCTCCTGTCCCTCACGCGGCCCCACGGTGCTTCCTCTACTCTCGGCTAGAGAGATCTTTTAGCACAGAAATCAGGCAGGTCTCTCCTCTTTTTAACCTTCCATTATCTTCTCATCACGGCCAGAGTGAAATCCAACCTCCTTTCAGCAGCCGTAAGACCATAGGTGATCTGACCCTGGGGAGCTCTCTGCACTGAGAACCCATCAGTTTCCACCGTGGCCCCCACATTCGCCTCTCTCTTCCCTGGACGCAGCAAATCCTGTCTCAGGACCTTGGCGGCTGCTTGATCTCCACGTGGCTCCCCCAGGACAGCACCTTCTTCCCGCTCGGGTTCTAGTGACGCCTTCCCCCACTACCGTAGCCCCAGGTGGTTGCCTGGCTCCTCGCACAGAGCAGTGACCATCACCTGCACGACCATTTCGTCCTTGCCCCCACCCTGGGAGGAGGCAGCAGTGTGCCCCATACGGATGAGGAGACCGAGGCTCCCGGGGCGAGGGAACGTCTGCGTCCCTCAGGGAGCGAGGGGTCCAGCTGGGACTGGAGCCCCAGGTGCTCGGACTCGGATCCGCTGTGACCCTCTTTTCCTTTTTCTTTTTTAATAATTTTGCCCATGAAGCCCTTGTTCTCAGGGGAAGGAGAACAAAACACAACCGGATCTATAATGAAAAGCAAATGGGATTTTTTTTTTTTTTTTTTTGGTTGTAATAATACCAAGTACTCGTTCAGTGCCAGGTAAAGATTTTTTTTTTTTAATATACCGGGTGGTGTTTATTGGACAGCTACCTCGTAACAGGATCCAGCACCAGACTCTTCAGTTCTCTCCCCAGAGAAAATAAACTGGCCCCCTGCTGACCTGGTGGGCAGCGGGGCCATCTGCACACCGCTTGCCGGGACCCAGGACGGGAGCAGCCACATCGCCCCCCTGCCCAGCCTCTGTTAGGAAATCAGGGCCCACGTCTGACTAGCGGGTGTGGCTGAAGTGGACCTGGCCCTGAGGGCAGGAGCCTCACTCTGCCCGGCTCTGGAGCCACTAGTCCAACCCCCTGGACAGGAGAGGCATTTTAACTCAAAGCCCCAGTGGTCAGCAAATCCTCCAGAATGTTCTCCACTTGGCCTTCAGACATGAACTCCCTCAAACGACGGGGGTGTGCAAAGAAGCAAGGGAACCGCAGGAATGGACCCGGGCCTCGGCCTCTGTCCTCCCTCTAGAGTGGAAGAGCCCCTGACCAGATCTCCTGTCCCTCACGTGGCCCACGGTGCTTCCTCCGCTCTCGGAACAGGTCTCCTGGGAGCCTCCCCGGCTAGGGGGGCCCTCGGCCTGCCCCTGGGGTTCCTGGACAGTCTCCGTCCTCTGTCTTTACGTGGGCGACTTCCCTTGACCCTCCGGATCCCCTCTCGTCCTTCTTGAGGCCCAGAGGCTGACCGGTACTGACGGCCTCGCTGGGCAAGGTGTGGCCTCTCCGTTACCGTGACAGTCGCCCGAGGGGCTCTCTGGTTCCATGGTCATCCACTGGCCCCAGGCTTCGTGCCTCTGCCGGGGCAGCTGTCACGGCCGGCGTGTGTGGACACAGCCGCTCGGCGCCTGGGGAGTGAGAGAGGAGAGGAGGAGGGCCTGGGGCCCACGGTCACCTCCAAGGCGCCCTCGGTGACTGGAGACGTCCCCGTGGGCCCACATCTTAGAGGCCTGACCGCCTCCCGGTACCGCCACCCTGAGGACCAGGCCTCCACCACACAGGCCTCTGGGGACATTGGACCCAGACCAGAGCAGGCACCTTGCCACTGCCTCCCAGCAGGGTTTGGCCAAGGGCTGGCACCGGCAGGGGAGGGAGGCCGGTGGAAACGGGGTCCCGGTCCTCACTCCACAGCCCCTCCCTGCTGGCTCCCGGTCCCTTTGTCCCTCCGCCGACCCAGGTGGCTCTCAGCAAATGGAGACCTGGAACCATCGACCAAAGTCGCCCCAGCAGGGGTGCAGTGGAGGTGGAACCCTGCTCAGGCTCAGCCCTTCGCATCCACCCTGATCTCGGTGGGGACGCTGGGTCGTATTCAGTGGGCAGCGGCCTGGGCTGCAGGGGTCAGGCAGCTCCCCAGTGCAGGCAGCGCTGGGAGACCAGCTCCACAGGGTCCCCTCCCTCTCCACGGGTCTCCCGAGCTCCAGAGTCGGGCTCCTCGGCTGGCGGCGGGGGCTCCAGAGACAGGACGCAGCAGCGGCCGGCCCTGAGCTTGAGTCTGTTCACCGGCTCCCCCTCCATTGCTGCCCGGTTTCAAAGGAAGCGATCACAGGCCCCTCTCCCAACGTGGGAACGTGGAAGGACAGGGGCCATCTTGAATCCAACGCCATCCCCTCCTCGTTTGCTGAGAGCTGGGCTCACAGAACCCTCGTCCAGGGTCAGACCTGCCCTGCGGATTGCGCTCATTTCACCCTCCCTGGGCTTTCGATCTTAATGAGCTGACTCTGAACTTGGACATGGACTCCCCACGTCGACCCTGCCGTCCACGGGCTCCCAGCTGGGCAGGGCTCGGGGCTGGCTGGTCTGATGCAGCAGGACACTGATACGTGCAGACCGTCGGGCGTTTATATGACTCAGATGGCCCAGCAGGAATTTTGGAAGATGTGCAGTCTGCTTCCGAAGGTCCCCAAGATGGAGGGAAGGAGCGATGCACTGGGCGGCCTGGGAGTCTGTATTCTTGGCGTGGCGCGGCCCTGTGGCTGGAACTCATCACCGGGTCTCCCTGCAGCTGCACCCTGTAGGCGGAGGAAGGCTCAGGGGCAGTGTGTCCCTGAGCGAGAGGCCAGCTCTGCCCACTCTTCTTGGACAGGTCATTTCGTCACTCGGACCTCAGTCTCTTCCTCTGAAAACTGGGGTGGACATAGTTGTCTCTTCGGGCTGCTGCACTAATGGAATCTGGTGACACGCACAGGGTCGTGGTCCCTCCTGTCAGGTGCACAGCCTCTCCTGTCCACTCTGAGAGGCTCAAGTCCCCGTTACCCAGGCCACATCTAGCACAGCTCTGGCACATAGTAGGCAATCCAAACTGACTATCAAACTGAGCAGCTGCAAAAGAAGAAAGAAGATAGGACTTTTCTTTTTTAGAATCATGTACAAGAATATCCTGAGAAGCTGTTTGCCAGTCGAGCCAAACTGGGAGCTGTCCGGGTGCCTGTTGACAAAAAAAAAAAATGACTGAACGAACAGTGGTTTCTCCGTACAATGGAATACCACGCAGCTGTGAACAGGAATAAGCTAGGGGCATGCACGCAGCCAATGGATCTCAAGAAGAGTGTGCTGCAGCAATAGAGCCTTCCCTGAAACCACATAGTATTCGGTTCCATTCGTAGAAAATTCTAGCAGAGGAAAATGGCGAGAAAGAAAATCAGAATAATGGCGGTCTCTGGGGCCATGATGGACAGCAAGGGGCAGGGAACTTTCTGGAGTGACGGTGGTTCTGTGAATCATGGGGTGGGGGGCGGTCATGCCAGCAAATGCATTTGTCAAAACTCAAAAACCTGAACCGCCGGGTGCACCTGAGATCTGTGCAGTTCCGCACGTGTACATTTTACCTCCAAAGAAAATGTCTGGCAAGTAGACGTTGAACTCGAATCATGATATTCACCCAGAAGATGGAGGAGGACAGGGTACCGACGTCCGCAGCTCACTGTGAAGAGGGTCCGCTGGGCCGGGGTCAGTGGGGGGCCGGGGGAAAGGCCGGCAGGGTGCTGGCCTGGCCTCGGAGGCCTGGGCGTGACCCCAGGGAAACCCGAGGGTGCAGAATCGTGGCCTGAAGCAGGCGCGGTCGGGGTTGGCTCGAGTCGCCAGGTGGTCGGCACCCGCGGCTTAACACGCTTGACCCGTTTCTGCACGTTTTCAAATGTTCAAAATCGAATGTTGGGGGGACATGAAGCTGGAGGCCTGGGCCCGTGCCTGCGTCTCGGGTCCCCATCCATGAGAGGCAGGGGGCTCCACTCAGGGCAGCGCCAGGACCCAACAAGAGGCCAGCGTCACACATTGAACCAAGAGGATCCTGGAGCCTGTCCCTGTGCGTGCATGAGGCCTGGGCTTGCCCGGCCTCCTGCGCCTGCCCTCCGCCGGCCGCCGCTCTGACGGAGGCCCCCTCACCCTCTCCTTCTGACTCATCTGCACGGCTCTCTCCCACACCACACGCTCCCCGCCTCTTCCTTAATTTGACAGATTATCCATGGACTCCAGGAGGCGGGGGACTTTGGTTCACAGCTGTATCCCTTGCTCCTAAAACAGCTTCCGGCACACAGTAGGGACACAACTGATCTTCACTGGATAGAAGTGACAAGTTCACAGAGGCTGAAGTTCCAGTGTAACTGCTGAGCGCAGAGCCCTGCCACCCAGGAGTGGCCCGTGGGAGGAACCTCCCCCGGCAAGGACAGAGGGACTTAGAAATCCGCTACCCTCACCCCCTTTCACGGATGGGCAAACCGAGGCCCAGAGAGGAACTGGGAGCTCTCGGCCTCCACTGGTGGCTAAGCAGAGGAACTCTTGCTCTCTAGCCAGCTGCCGAGCTCACGGGAAAGCGTTCACGCCCAGAACGGCTGGCAGATGGACAGACAGACAAGCTCCCGAGGCTGGGCCATGGGCAGCGATGTGGGCCGTGCGTTAATTACAGGAGCAGGACCTGCCCGCTGCCCCTGGTTAGCAGGTGGGCAGGCAGGTGCAGGCCACGTCGGCAGCCAATCCTGCTGGCACGGCCCCCGTTGTCTGCGGTGGCTGCTCTGCACGGCGGGCCAGGCAGATTGGCGCAGCAGGTCCCTCCTGACTGCCTGGGTCAGCAGATGGGCACAAGCTGAGCGGCTGTCCCCACAAGCCTGTGCTGCCTGCAACCTGGCCGCACAGGTGAGCTCACGCTGGGTGGCACGGGGCAGGAGAGTTGAGTGTGACCCTGGAGGGACATGCAGGGCCTCTGAGCCAGAGTCTGGTCCGCAGATGCTGGTCAGGTGGGACTCAGCCCGGCCTCTGCCCCCACCTGCCCAACCCGCTCGGGGATCCAAGACTCAAGCTCACATCCCGGGAAGTGGGTCCAGGAAAATGGCCTCTTCTCTCTGTCCCCAGAGCCTCTCTCCAGACCCTGGGGTCTTGTCCCTGACCCACGTGCTCGCTGCAGCTGGGGGTCTCTCCGAGCTGAGGAAACTCAGCGGCGCTCTACCACGGAGCTACGTCCCCCGCCTTTTATCTAGTTTGAAGGGGGGTCTCAGGAAGACCTCGGACTCCCCTGTCTCAGCCTCCCAAACTGCTGGAGTTGCAGGTGTGACCGCCATGCCCAGCTCAGGGGGACTTCTATTTTACTATTAGCACTGGTCACTCCCGGGCTGGACGCCTTCGGTGGCCCCCCACTCCTGCCAACAGGGTAATCGTGATAATAGCCTCTACCAGGCCGGGCGATACGGCTGGTGGCAGGAGCGTGGGGGTCCCCACAACCCTTCCAGGCCCCTCCCTCAGCACTTCACGTGGAGGAGCCCAGCACCCCCGGCCAGTCAGGGACGGCACTGGGCCCACCCTTATTGCAGACAGGAAGCCTGGCCTCCTCTGCCCCTGCCAGGCCCTCCCCGCCTCCCCCGCCGAGGCTCCGATTCTCATTAACAATGCAGAGTCCGGGTTCCAGCCGGGGCTCTGAATTCGGCCCTCCAGAGCGGGTCAGATGGACACGTCCACACCCCAGGCCCCACTGGCCCTGGCGATCGCGCGTGGGTTGAAGTTTAGGTGTTGGCCACCCTGCAGTCCTTCCCATCTCCCTGCAGGGGTCTCAGGGCATCCTGGCCCGGGTCGGGGGAGTGCCGGCAGCCCGGGGGTGGGTCACCACTGTGGCTCTTGGGTCCAGCGGGTGGAGACTGGGCGTGGGAACATCGAGGGGCCAGGCTGGCCTGCTGCTTCTCCTGCGCAGGAGGCACTACTACCCCCACCTGCTCGCTTACCTCCCAGTCCCCACCTGGAGGAGGGAGTGGTGTCCGCTGGCCTGGCAGCCACGGGTGCGCGTGGCAGGTGGGCACGCGCTTTGTTAGGATGCCAATAGACCCGAGTCTTCTGGAAGCACCCGTGGACTCCTCGTGGGCGCTCGGTGGGCTGGCCGTCCACACGCGGCCCCCACCTGCTCACACCCTGGCACACCTGCCCGGGCACCTGCCCAGTGGGTGCGGGTCTAGGAGGAAGCTGCCGCTCCCCCGCCTGCATTCTCGCCCCTTCCCGGGCTGCCGTCTGCCATCGCGCGGTAACCAGATGAGACAAGGCAATTTATGACACCAGCTGTCGCTGTCAAAGCCGGATCTCCCACACAGGCCGGGGAGGCCGATTACCCCGCCCAGCCCTGCCGGAGCCGCAGCTCCCCGGACACAGAGCAGGCCGGGACCCGGCCACCCAGAGAGCAAAGGCACTGACTCCAGGCTTCCCCTCCTTCCTGTCCCCAGGGTCTGTCGTCCCCTCCCTTGTCCCCCATGTCCATGGCCACACCTCTGGCCCAGCTCCAGGCGTGGGAGCTGAAAGAGCCGCTTCAGGGTGGAGAACAGGTGGGTGCGAGGGTTGGGTGGAGAGTGGCCCCGGGTTGCCTTGGTAACGAGACCAGGCGACCTGTGCCCCTCCCCCTATACCGCAGACCTTCAGGTGGCCACCCGGCTGTCCCCTGCCTCCTCTCCACCTCCATTTTCTCACCTCCTCCGGGAGCACCCCTGCCTAGGTGTCGCTCCGCCTGGGATACCCTCTCCCTTCCTGGCCCCCAACCCAACCTTCATCCAGCCCTGCTGCTGGAGACCCTGCAGGACTTTGGAATCAGACCCAGGCCCAAACCCCCACTTGGCCACTCTCCAGCTGGGCAGCCTGGCAAGTGGTCTCCCTCCTCCGGCCACAGGCTTCGCACCTCTAGAAGACGTCTGTTTCCATGGAAAACGACGGGCTGGGAGAGTCCACCGTGGGCCGGACGGGGTTCTAGAAGCTGCCCGGCGCTCCCGGGCTGCAGCCCGACTGGAGAAATCAGGACGCGCACGTCTCAGAAACCGCGGGGAGCCGGGCCCCTGCTGCCCCCTCCGCGTGGTCTGCAGCTGCCCACAGCTTGCCTGGCTCGGCGACAGGCTCACAAAGGCACTAGTGCCCAAAATGTATCACCGGGTCTCTGGGCCTCAGTGACCCTTCCGGTGGCTTAGCTGGTTTGGTGCCGACTTGGTCCTGGACCTCCAAGGGAGTTTTCTTGGCAGAATTTCCAGTGTCTGAGCCCAGGACAAGTCCACTGCAGTAGACCAGAAGTCCATTCTTTCCTTGACCGACTCTGTATCCACTTCACAAATGCATATCCAGGATGCACTACGTGCCAGTCCCCACGCCGGACACGCAGGGTTGAATGAGATGGGAAAGGGCCTTCTAGGCAACAGTTGCTTGGTGGAAGATTCTAGAATGCTCATCACCTTCCACAGTGTAGAAACAGCTTAACAGTAGTGTCCACTTCCCACTGCCACTTCACAGGGTGCTTCTGCCTATTTCTGTTCCTTTGGTGTTTCTAACAACTCTGGGACATAAGCTCGAACAACAGCCCTCGTTTTCCAGATGAGGAAACTGAGGGTCAGAGATGATCTGGGATCTGCCTGAACATCCAGAGCCAGTGAATGAAGCTCCCCCGGCAGAACCAATTCTTCCCAAGCTCGTCTCAGTGTTCTGGCTGACATTTGTCCCTTGCGTGATCTCATTTAATGACCTTCTCTGAGGCCACCCTGTTGGGCAGTGATCCCTCACGCCCATTCGCAGCCAGGGAGGGTGACCAGCTGGAGCTGGGATTTGAACCTGCGCCGGGCTGAGGCAGGATCCCAGGGCACCCACTCCTCCATAGCTAATCAGTTCATTAAAACCCTCCTTTCAAACACTCCCTTTTGGCTCCTGGACATGGAGACCTCAGCTGCTCTGTTTTCAAGAGAGCAAATTCCTTCCCCGCTGGAGAGGAGGTAGGATAATGTAGGCAGGCAATTTAAACAGCTCCGACGAAAGCAGCAGTTTCCACTCTGCCACTATTACACTTCCCAGCCGCGGCGGGATTGGCCCATAAGTGGGATATCAAGTTTATTACAGCTATTTCCAACCTGTAATTGGTTTTGTGGAACACAAAGGGAAGAGGTGGGAGGGTGGAGGTGATTTCTCCCCCTTACTTCCTTTTCTTCTTATTTTTTTCTTTTTCAAACGATGGCACCCAGGGATGTTGGGAGGCTGCTGAAGTTGGAGACTTATTTATTTATTTATTTTTTAATTAAAACGCAGCCAGTTGGTCAGCAGGCTCTCCAGCTGCCCGTTGGACTAAGTCCATTGACCTGGCCACAGTCCGGTTTGCTGGTGGGGGGCAGCCGCACCCTGGGGGTGTGGGGAGCCAGGTCAGCGAGGGCTGGCTGGTTGGAAAGAGAGTTCAGAGGTCACTGTGCCCTGATCTCCTTAGGAGACTTTTAGGGAAACTGAGGCTTGGGGGAACCGTGCTGAGCGGCCTGTGGGACTCACGCCCAGCTTCCGGCCGGTCAGGGAGAGGTAGCGCCACGGGTCATTTGGGGAATTCGTAGCAGAGACGCTGTCAGAGCAGGAGGGAAAAGAACCACTCTTTCTTAAGCACTGATTACGCATCTGCTGCCCACTCTGGCCACCTCCCCACTTTGGACGTAAGTAAAAACCAGTAATAGTGAAAATGTGTGGGACACTTTGCCAAACAGTCACAAGTTCATGCTTGCAAGCAATGCCTAGCGTGGAGTAAGCACTCACCGAGCGCCAGCTGCAGTAGTGTCCCCTTATCTGGGCTTCATTTTCTGTGGTCTCAGTTACCCATGGTCAACCCAAATCTGATAATATGACATGGACAATCTAGAAACAAATAATCCATAAAATTTTACTATTTTGCCCTTCTGAGTAGTGTAATGAAATCTCACACAATTCCACTCCATCCTGCCTGGGATGTGAATTCTTCCTTTATCCAGAGTATCCACCCTCTATATATTACCCTCCTGTTAGTCACTTAATAGCCAACTTGGCTATCAGGGTGTTGCCGTCTTCCCTATCACGGAAATGAGAGGGAGAGATTCCGTTCATATAAGTTATAGTATACTGTTATAATTGTTCTATTGTTAGTTTTCTGTTAATCTCTTGCTGTGCCTATTTATAAATTCAACTTTATCAGACATATGTGAATATAGAAAAACAATATCTATAGGGTTCAGAACTATCTGAGATTTCAGGCATCATTGGGGTCTCAGAACTTATCCTCCATGGGCAGAGAGGACCACCAAATTCTTGCTTCCTTCTCTGTTATTATTACCACGTGCTGGGCGGGCCATGGGCTCTCTGTGTGCACGCTCTTATGCACTGAATTCTTACTCCAGTGCCTCCCTGGTAGAGGCCCACTTTGCAGATGAAGAAACGGAAGCACAGACACCTCTCCAAGGTCACACAGCAGTATGAAGAGCAGAGCTGGGATCTGAATCTCGGGCTCTGTGACCCCCAAAGCCTCTCATTCCGCTTTGCCAGACCCCCACGCCTCCGCCCTCCAAAAAGTCCCCCGGGCCTCCCTTTCCCACTAGCCCCTGCTGAGGGGCAGCCTGACCTGCGGCATGTGCAGTTCACTTGCTTCTCGGCCTCAGTTTCTTCATCTGCGAAGAAGTGAAGACATGCAGCTTCCAGAGCAGCTCGTGTAACAACGGCCCTGTGTCAACGGCCCCTGGAGTCCCATCTCCAGAACCCCGTGAGATAACGGAGGCGAGGGTCCGGGGGCACCGTCCTGTCCCTGCAGGTGCTGGTGGGCTTTTTGCACAGACGAGTAGGGGCGCTTGGGCCTGGTCGAGGCGTGTCCTCTGCCTGACAAGGATGTTCTCCTGCGACCTCCAAGAAAGACCAGCCACTCCTTTGGGGCCTCGCTGCAGGCCTGGGCTGAGGCTACCGGGCAGCTGGGTCAGAGAGCCCGAGGGGACTGCAGCCTGGCCCCCAGACTGTCCTGGCGAGTCTGCCTTGGAAACAGCGAGCACGTCCGCCCTTCCTGCAGCCCAGGGCCAGGTGAGGGCCCACCCGTCCCTTCCACCCTTCACCCGTGGGCTCAGCACTCGGCCGGCCGGGTGCAGGACAGGTGGAGGAAGACCCCGCCTCAGGCTCCCGTCTTGGGGGGCGTCCGCATTCCAGGGCCCTTTGCCTTGTCTGTCAAATTCTCCTGAATGAGTGAGGACATCAGGCGTTTCAGAAGCAGCCCTGGGACGGGGAAGTCCTGCGCATCCCCTCCTGTCCTCGCTGGGCAGAGCTGGTCCCCTCTGCCAGTCAGCGTTGCTGTCCATCCCAACCGGCCCACCTCCGGCACTTGCTCAGAGCGTCCGGGTTTCTGTTTTGGGGCTGCTTCCAGGGGAGCGAGTTCCTGGGCCTGCTTCCTCTTCCGCAGGGTGCGGCCCCCCGCAGCCGCCTGCCCCCTGGGTCCAACGCCTCCCCTCGTTCCCTGACGTCCTGCAACCCCGGCATTTCAGCAGGAGCTGGCCTGCCCAGCGGCCCTGCCCAGGAGGAGCAGCAGGCACGCTTGCCTCCTCTCCCGCCTCCCCAGGAGGCTGCCTGAGTCCCGCCCTACAGATGAGAAACCGGGGCTTGCGGAGGGAAGGGGCTTGTTCAGGTGCAGAGTTACACACGGGAGCCCAGGATTTGTCCGGGCCGGGCAGGAAGCTGCTCTGGCTCCGTGCTCAAAACCTCCAAAGGGTGGGAAGAGCCAGCTGGGACTGAGGGGCCCTGGGAGGCACCCACCTCCCCCAGGAAGCCTTCCTGGATGACCCCTCCCTGCAGGGCAATTCTCGACTCCTCCAGAAGGTCATCGGGTGACACTGGCAAACACCTGTTGCCTGACATTGTCTTCCTGGCGGGTCTCTCAGCTGACTGTGACCACGGGCCTCCCCACCAGACCCTGAGGGACCTTGGGCCGGGGGACCCTGTCTGCATTTCACTCCCTCTCTCTCCTGGGGCCTAGGATTCTGCCTGCAGGTCTCAAATCTGAGGAAGTTTCCAGAATTGAAGGGCAGGTGTCTTCCAGCATACCTCAACTAGTACCCATCGCACCTCAACTAGTACCCAGCACACCTCAACTAGCACTCAACAAACCTCAACTAGCATTCAGCACACCTCAACCTAGCACCCAGAACACCTCAACTAGCACCCAGCGCACCTCAACGAGCACCCAGAGTACCTCAACTAGTACCCAGCGCACTCAAGTAGCACCCAGTACACCTCAACTAGAACTCAACACACCTCAACTAGCATTCAGCGCACCTCAACTAGCACCCAGAGCATCTCAACTAGCACTCAGCACACCTCAACTAGCACCCAGCGCACCTCAACTAGCACTCAGCACACCTCAACTAGCACCCAGCACACCTCAACCTATCACCCAGAACACCTCATCTAGCACCCAGGCACCATCTGCCCACAGCCTGTGACCCCTGCCCAGCCCCCACCCAGCCTCTTCCTGGCAGGCGTACAGAAGACCCTCCTTGCAAACAGCTACTCACCTGAGAAGGTCCGGCCTCCCTTTTCCTGGCCTCCCCTGAGGCAGCGGAGGTGGGAGGACCGTGACCAGACCCCCAGCGTGGTGCCTGCCCCCAGCTCTCATCCTGGAGCCCGAGCCAGATCAGCCTCTCCAGGGCCTGAGGCCCAGGACAGCCCCTTCCTCCAGCAGAGGACCCCAGCCGGGCGGCCCCGAAGGAAGACACGCAAATAAAGCCCAAGAGCCCAGGCTTGTCCTTGAAACCCACCGTCCCGTCCCTCGTCCCTCGTCCCTCATCCCTCGTCCCTCGGCCGGAACCGCAGCTGCGATTTACGACTGGAAGGTTCCGCGCCCTGGGTGTGCGGCTCCGCGTGGGGCGCGGGTGTATTTTCCTAGTAATAAAACCCTCAGTCCCGGAGAATAAATTTGAGGAGACAGTTTTACTGACAGATTTTTTCTCTTTTGTGTAATAAAAAAAAATGGAGTGAGATTTGAGATGGGCGATGTGGCCTGCGCGCTGCAGGAGGAGATAAGGAGCGCGCCTGACGGCGGCTGGGGACGCGGGCGTGCGCAGGCCGGGACGTCCCTCTGCGCTCCGCAGGCCCCCGTGTCCCTCCACTCTCCGTCCCCAGGAGCCAGCCCGGCCGGTGGGCCCATACCCAGGGCCTCCCAGCACCTGGGGCCTCGCCCACCCCCGTAGCCTCTTCCGGCCTCCAAGTCTCCCCTGCGGAGTGGGGAGGCCGTCCTCCGTCTTCCCGCCTCCCAGGACTCTGGACCTCCCATGCCGTGGCGGAAAGGTGGGCTTCCCGGGGTCTCCCGGCCCCGGCGCTCCTGACGTCTGGCCCAGGGGTTTCTCTGGGGTCAGCCTCATGTGTCCTGAGATGGCCGGCACCATCCCTGGCCTCTGTCACCTGGATGCCAGGACCAAGATCCCCTCCCTGTTGTGACAACCCAAAACGTGTCCAGCACTGGCCAAATGTCCCTGGCAGGGAAGGGGGACAAAACGGACCCTGGCGGAAGGCCCTGGTTGGAAGGTACTTCGGCGGCTCTTAAGGGTCAGATGGTCGCGGGCTGGGTGGGGGCAGTAGAGGAGGAGAGGCCCTGCCGGGGAGCCCAGTGGGGCCTGCACTCTGGGCTGGGCGTCAAGAAGCCGATGGGGCTCGGACCCCCAGGAAAGCCGTCCTGCCGGCCTCCGCCTTGCCCTGGACGGCCGCCTGGACCTCCTGGGTCGTGCTGTGCGACGTGTGTCAGGGGTCTGTTCAGGGCAGGCTCCTCCCCCAGCCCCACAGGAGCCAGGCGCCCACCATCCTCCTCCCACTCTGGCTGGCTCCTCCTCCACGCTGTCCCCTGCTTGGACGCTGGGCCCTGTGCTGCAGGGGAGGCAAGGTGATGAGTGCTGGTCACCTGCCTCCCGACTGCACAGGTGCATAGGGCGGAGAAGCCAAGGCCTCGGGAAGCAGGGGGAGAGAGGCCGGGCTCAGTGAACCCTAAGGGGCCCCGCAGGGGACGTCGGTCCTGCTCTGATGCCCCTCAGGGCCCAGAGTCAGTGAAGGCGAGGTCGGCCTCCTGACCCTCCAGCGCCGACAGAGGCCTCCTCCTCCTTAGGGAGCGCGCAGTCCGGGGAGAGGAGACCTGTGCCTGACACAGTTGGTGCTCAATAAATGCTGGCTGGGTTGCACGGAGGCCAGGCAGATGTGGCCCGAGTCTGCCTGGGTGCAGATGTGCCCAGAGGAGCCCAGCCGTGCCCTGGGCCAGTGCCCCAGCCAGAGGACAATCCCGGCTGCAGAGCCCGCCTGTGCATCTCCCTGGCCCCTGGAGAACGTGTCCCGGGTACAGCCCGCCAGCCTCCTCTCGGCTGCCTCCCCCAGCGAGCGAGCGGCGGGGAGCTAATTCCTCTTGTGCAGGCCCAGGCATGAGGCTGTTAGCGCGGAGCCCAGCTGAGCCGGAGAGGCCGCGAGCCCCGGTCTATAATAGAGTTGCTGAGACAAGCGGAAAACGGCAGCCGCGTAAACAGATAAATAATTGAAGCGGTGACAACACACACCTTGCGCTCTGTGGAGTAACACTTTCATTAGCGGGAGGCGGCGGGCCGGACGCCGGGCTCTGCTGCCCACCCGCTGGGAGAGCTGGACTCCCGGCAGCCCCAGCCGGGCCCCTGCCTCCTGGGGCCGCGGTGTCCCCAGGTGGAATGGCAGCTGGGGGCGCCCTCCTGCCTCCCACGGGCCAGTCCCCGCACACACCCCTTTTCTCGGGGCCGACTCCCTGCCTCCAGCCTCCCACCTACTTGGTCCTCAGCCTAAGGCCAGAGGGAGCTGGTGAGTGGGCCGCGGGCCTGGCCCTGGCGACCATGGCTTCAGGCACGTCCGGCTGTCCCTGCCGCCAGCTCCCAGCGCCCTCGCCCCCCACTGCCTTCTTCCCCGGGCACTCTGAGCTGGACGTCCACCAAGGACAGGGCTCTTTCCCGCCGGGGCCTCCCCTCCTGCTGCCCTGCCTGGACGCACGCCCTCCTCTGGTCCTGGGGACACCTAGGCCTGCCTTCCTCCAGACGCCCTCGGCGTCCCCGGGTGTCCACTCCAGTCCTCTCTCTCTCCTTCTCTCCTCTGGCCGAGGCTCTGGGGTCAGGCTGCTGCACTGTGGCTGACCCTGCAGGGCCCACTCCCACTCTGGTCCCGTGCACGGCTCTCCAGGCGGAGCCGGCCACGCCCGGCCCAGGAGCGGGCCGGCCTGGTGCCCTGGAGAAACCCCGGGGCAGGGTCAGCTCTGCCCCTCCCGGCTGGGGACCGGGGAGGCGTCCCCTGCGGAGCCTCCGCTTGCCGGTCAGTGAGGCGGGCAGCCCCTCCGCGGTGGCCGACCCCCCCAGGGCGCCTCCAGAGCACGGGGCGCGGGCGGGGCGCCGGATGAGCGCTCACGCTGCCTCTGCTCTGTGCAGGTGACGGACGGCGGCACCATCAAACAGAAGATCTTCACCTTCGACGCCATGTTCTCCACCAACTACTCGCACATGGAGAGCTACCGCAAGCGCGAGGACCTGGTGTACCAGTCCACCGTCAGGTGAGGCTGCCGCGGGCAGGGAGCGGGCAGGGAGCGGGCAGGGAGCCTGAGGCCACTGAGCCCAGAGAGGGCGAGCCGGGCGCCCACGTCACACAGCCAGGAACGACCGAGCTGCAGGCTCGGGCAGGACACGACCCGACCCCTGGACTCCCAGGCCAGAAGCAGCAGGGGAGGAGGGGGAGGCCTCCCTGTTTTCCAGAAGGCCACAGAATGGGCTAATCAGGTCCCGTTCCAGGCCCGCCATTTTCCAGGTGTGTGCCCAGCCCTCTTCCCATGCAGAAGGACCCCCGGCCTGTCCTGCCCTGGCCTTTCCCACCTGCTGGTCTCTCTCCCGCTTTGGTGGCCTGGCAAACTCCTCCCCAGCCTTCAGAACCCCAGGCAGCCGGGCCGGTGTGGGGCACTTCCCTTGGATCAGCCCCCACGGTGGGCCGCTGTCCCAGGCCCCGGCCTCCTCCCGGGCACCCCTGCGTCAGCGGAGGGCAGACCCGCCGCGTGTGGCACACTCCGCTGACATGGGTCCTGCACCCTCACCTGCGCTCCCTGGGTGGCTGGGCCTCCAGGGTGTGCCCGAGGCCACGTGCCTCTGGTCGTGACCCAGGGCAGGTGAGGCCGCAGCCCTGGGGGATCGCGAGGCCCAGCTCCCCTCAGCTTGAACCCCGGCCTGGCGCACAGTAGGTGCGCACCGAGATCAGTGAAATGAGCCGAGGACCTGGCGGCTGGGCCCTTGGGGCCTCAGGTTCCTCGTGGGTAAAGCTGGACCACGGGACAGGAAGTGGCCAGGGCGCCTGCAGCCCTGCAGGGGATGCGGCTGGGTCCTCCTCCGTCTGCTCCGGTGGGAAGGGGAGGTGTCCTGCTCCCCAGGGGCGCCTGCTGGCGGGTCCCCTCTCAAGGTCGGGACTGCGGTCGCCTCGGGGAAGCTGCGGGCAAGGGCTCTGAGCTGGTGAGGGGCCGCCCCTGCCCCGTCCACCCACCGGTCGCTTCTCCTGGACCCAAAGGGATCAGGCACCTTAGAGCATCAAGTCCCGCCTGGGATGAGCCAAGCGGCCAAGATGGAAGCAAGAGGGGGACTCGTTGGAGAAGGTCACCAGCCCGGGAGGCAGAGGCCGCCGTGCAGCCGGTGGACTCTGGGTGTTCTCCAGCCTCCAGAGCCCGACCCTGCCTGCTGACCGGCAGCCGGGTCCCTGAGGAGCCCACACCCGCCTCTCCACCCTGTCCCCTTGATGCCCCTGCACTGGCGCGGCCTCCAGGGCGGCTCCTTGGCCTCCGGAGCAGACCACAGCAGACCACAGGCCTCTGCCCGCGGGACCTCGGGCCGCAGCCGTGGCCTCCCTGCCCGCGCTTCCCCTGATGGTGGAATGGGTGAGATCGTGTCCTGTGGCCAAGTGGGACGTGTGAGTGGATTTCGGGCTGGTTCCTCCGGACGGAGAGGCACTGCTGGCCTCCCACGGTGAAGGCCGCAGCCTGCCGGCCGCAGCCCCGCCACCTGAGAAGCAAGCCGCCATCCAGGGTGGCACAGCCGAGGCCGCCCCCCCCCCCCCCCCAGACCCTTCCTCCCCAGCTGGAGCAGACTCACCTGTTCACGAGTCTCGTGAAGCCTGCTGCCTACACGCTTGGTCCTCCCAAACCGTCCAGGCGAGTGGTATTGTTAGGACTTCTCTGGTCCAGAGGCGATTTTTTTTAACAGAAGAGGTCAAAGTTGAGTAAGGTCAAGAGTCTGCACTGGAATGGCATGGTCAGACATCAGACCACCTCCTTCTGCCCCTAAAGCTTCTTGACTTGATACTCAGGAAAACCAAGGCTCAGAGAGGTTATGAATTTACCCAAGGTCACACAGCAACCCTGACTTAGCCGAGTCCGAGTGCTTTTATTCCCTGTGTGAGGGCTGGCTCTCCTCATCCTTCTCCCTGAGCCCCATGACACTGGTGGTCTCCTAGGCGGAGAGCTGAGCCACCCATTTGGTGAACGCAGGGGCTCAGGACCTCTGAAATCTCATGGGATGGCAGAGAGCTGCAGGGGCAGGAGGACGAGTCGCCAGGCTGCAGGGCCTCGGGCTGACTGCAGGGCTGGGCGTCCGCATTTACATATAAATGGAGATAGTTACAAATTAATGCATCTCAACCGGAGGCTGCCTGTCTGAGCTGCGCCCTCCGGTCCTCCGGTCCTCCTGTCCTCCTCCGCTGTCCTCCTGGTTGGGGACATTACGATTGGCTGCAAGGCGCCCGGGACTCCCCCAGCCCCTCCCCTCCTGGTGGGCCCCAGGGACCAAGTGGAGTGGGTGCAGGTGTCCCGGGGAAGGTGTTCGACCAGCGCCGCCTGCGAACCTGGCACTGGGACTGGGGGCAACTGTCCTGGGAGGGACTGTCACAGAGCAAGACCCACCTCTGGGGCCACAGAGCCCACTGGTCAGTGGCCAGTTCCCTGTGGACCCGGGAAGGCAGCCATGGCGGCAGCAGCCAGGGCCGTGAGCAGGGAGAGGGGCCGTCACGGGGAGAAGGCAGAGGGCAGGGCCTCCGGAGGAGAGGGACCACCAGCCGCGAGGTCTCTGAGGTCTGACAGAGGGGACGGCGTGGGACTCTGGTCCGCTGTGCGTGGTCGCACCCCAGGGAGAGAGGCCTGGCTAGGGACGCAGGGCGGCGGGTCACCTGGGCCCAGCCCTGCTTCTCACGGAACTTGCTCTGACCTGGCTGGGACTCTGCTTCTCAGCATATCTCCCCACGTCCTGGAACCCTGTCTGTAAAGGCCACCAAGGTCCCTTTCAGGCTGACCTGTGTTCCTCGGGCCTGCCACCCTTGCTTTTTATTTTATTTTTGTTGTTGTTGTTATTTACTTATTTATTTGGTGCTGGGGTGCCGCTGCTGAGCCACATCCCCAGTTCTTTTTAGTTTTTATTTGGAGACAGGCTCTGGCTAAGTTGCTGAGGAATTTCCTAAGTTGCAGAGGCTGGCCTCGAACTTGTGGTCCTCCTGCCTCAGCCTCCAGAGTCCCTGGGATTATGGGTGTGTGTCACTGTGCCTGGCCATCAGTTGCTTTGTAAAGGACCGCCTGGGGGTCCGCGGGTGGGCCAGGCCTGTGGGATCCTCTCCCTGGGGGTCCGCGGGTGGGCCGGGTCTGTGGGATCCTCTCCCTGACCTCGCGTTCTGGTTGTGGTATGTCTGCCACCTGTTAGGGAGGAGCGGATGTGGTGAGGCCGTCCTGGCCTCTCCTCTGCCCTCACTCTGGCCAGTGTGGGCACCCGGGTCCCCTCCCCAGGGCTTCCCCGGCCACCAGAGTGACCCAGCCCAGACGTCCCTAGGAGCAGCCTGTCCCGGAAGCGGTGATGGTGTGGGATGTGTCCTGGCCCTTCCCCCGCGGGGAGGCACCTCCAGGCGGCCCCCACCCGGAGCTTCCCCGGCTGCCCGCCCGCTGCCCACGCGTCCATTCCAGGGACCCCTGGCTCCCCAGCCGTGTCGGGCTCTGCTTCTCGGGGCCGCCCCAGGGGAGACGGGAGACGGGAGAGGTGAGGGTCCCCTCTGCTCCTGAGCCCAGCGTCCGCCAAGCTGGCCCCCGGCACCTGTGCACCGGGCAGGAGGTGGAGGGCAGCCGGGCGCCTGGGGACACGGGCTTTCCTCCCGCCACCGGCCACCCCGGGACCAGAGAGGCGGGTGGGCTGCCCGGGGCTCCAGGGGGGCAGCGAGGGCCCCGGAACAGCGGCCACGCCTCCCACGCTGGGCTGGTCAGTCGGGGGATGAGGGGACCCGGGGCTGGGAGCAAAGGGGAGGCCGGGCCCCAGGGAGGCCCAGGCTTGGAGCATCCCCAGAGCTCCGCCTTCCGAGAAGAGGACGCTCCTGTCCCCTGGTGCAGGGAAGGCCCCGAGGACGGGTCCTGGGCCTGGATCTCCAGTGCCTGCCTGTCCCAGGCCGGTGGCCTGTCCACACCTGCAGGCAGTGGGTCCCTTTGCCGGCCGCGTGGCCAAGGAGCAGGTCACCTCGGGGTGGAACCCGCGGGCCGTCCCTCCCCCCCGGCTGCCGATCCGTGTCGCGGAGGCCTCTTGCTGCTGGCGGGTCAGGGACTATGATGGACACACAGTGGTGACATAATCAGCCGTCCTTGGAGGCCCCGGATGGCGGCAAGGAGACGGCCTATAAAAATACGTTCAGAATAAGAAGGGAGCATATTTACGTCGCGTGACGAGTGTGGCCAAGGAGATAAGGTGGCAGGAAAGGGGACAAGAACAGGTGGCCAGGAAAGACCTGTAGCCTCAACGCAGCCAGCAGGGCTGGGAGGGAGGCCACCCAGGGAGGGCTCGGCAAGCACAAAGGTCCTGTGGCCAGAGGGCCCTCGGCCAGAGCAGGGAGTACGGAGGCGAGCTGGCTTTTGTCCCTGTGTCCTGGGCCCCGAGGGCGTGGCCTGCTGTGACAGGGCTGGGGCAGCTCCGCCCGGGTGCTGAGCACAGGGTGGGTGGAGGAGCTGGGAGGAGGCTCGGGTCCCCGTGAACCTGTGAACACGGCCGTCCTCAACCCACGCTGGCCGTGTGGGCGGGTCTGGGGAGAGGAGCGCGAGGGTCCGCCTTCCCGATCGCATGGAGGGGCCGGGCCCGCGGCAGACCCAGCCGTCACCGTCACCCTCCAGGACACGAGCAGCCTCTGCCCCACACAGTGTTCAGAGCTGCAGCGGGCACGGCGGTCAGTGCCCACCCTGAGCCCCGCTGCCTCCCCGGCCCTGGGCGTCTGCTTCCCCCGCGGCTGTGTCCGCTTGGGCTCCGCATCTCCGGAACCTGCTTGGCATTTGGAGAGGAGCAGTGGGTACTTGCAGGGTGGCGGGACAGAGAGCAGGACGTGGAGAAGGCAGCACAGGGTCCAGCCCCACAGCCATGTCCCAGGGAGGCCGGGGAAGGGCCTGGAGGAGTCAGAAGGTGGAGGCCAGGAGGGGAGGCCGGGAGGGTGGCCTCCGTAGCAACCCTGGAAGCAGGAGTGGGGCTGGGCGACTGCGAGGCGGGGCCTTCCGGCCGGGCCTCTGAAGTCTGTTCTGATGGGCAGCCCGCTGGTTCTGAACCCACACCCGACTGCTCCGCCCAGAGAGCAGAAGGGTCTGCTCGCCTCCGAGAAGCCAAGTGCTCCTCCGGCGGGCGGGCGGGTGATGGGCCGCCGACGCTCTCTTCAGCATTGGGACAGAGAAGGGCGCCGCCATGCTCCTCGGACTGAAGTCTGATGCTGGCTCCGTCCCCTCTGCACAGCCAGGTGACACGTCGCATTATTTACCTACTTGTCGGTACTGGGGCCTGAAGCCAGGGCCCTTGACACTCAGCCTCAGCCCCAGTCTTCCTTATTTTGAGAAAGCCTTGCTGAGTTGCTGTGGCCGGCCTCCGACTTGCCGTCCTCCTGCCTCAGCCTCCTGAGCTGCTAGGACTCCAGGCACCCACCGCCGCCCGCCCTGCATCTTCTTTTCTTCTAAATACACGGAGCAGGCGCTGCTGCCCGGAAGCTGTCCTGCTGGCTCGGCCACACGGCGAGGGCGTGTTGAATGCCAGCCAGGTTCTGCGCTGTGCCAGGCTCCGGGCCACAGGGCTCGCAGGCCCTGCCTTGTGGAGCCGAGTGCCCGAGGGACCCCCATGCTGACCCTCTGTGCGCCTGCTCTTCTTCCCCCGCCAGACGTCAGCAGGAACGTGAGCGAGGGCCACGTGGTCAGAGTAGCCTGAAGCCACCCTGCGCTCCAGCCGTGGCGGATTGTCTCTCAGCTGGAAGCCCCTGAGTGGGAGCGGGTCCCCTGGGGAAAAAGCAGGCCCTCGGCCTCTCCCTTGGGCCTCCCCTGGGCAGCAGGACACCCACCCGTGGGCTGTCTGCTGGGCGGAACGGTCCGCGGAGCTCCTGCAGAGGGGCCTGTTGAGGGGCCTGTTCCTGGGCCCACCGGGACAGAACTTCAGTTCAGGCTGGGGAAGGGCCGTCCGTTCTAAAACACCTTCTAGATATTGGCAGTGAAGTCTGGAAAGCCCGGCCCGAGTGCAGACTGGGGCCAGGACCTCGGGGAAAGCGCCCGGGCACAGAGGGTTGGGTTGTGGCTGGCAGCCCCTGGCCCACAGTTCTGAGGCCCCCGCAGCCAGACCTCTGGGTTTGAAGGTGATAAGACTGCCGAAGCCATCCTGGGGGCAGTGGCGCACACCTGGAAGCCCAGCAACTTGGGAGGCTGAGGCAGGAGGATGGCAAGATCAAGGCCAGCCTCGGCAACTTAACAAGACCCTGTCACAAAATAGAAATAAAAAGGGCTGGGGATGTGGCTCCGTGGTAAAGTGCCCCTGCTTTCAATTTCTAGTACCAAAGGGGAAAAAAGAAAAGGAAAAGAAAGAAAGAAAAAAAGAAAAAAGAGGTAGAGGCCCACAGTACAGGCCTGTTGCATCGAGAGGCGGATGAGTGATAACCAAACAGGAAATCATCATCTCCGTCAGCAAATCCCTTCCCATCCCTCATCAGGGTGCACCCTAGCAACCAGCCCATGGAGAGGAATCTTAGATACATTGGACCGTATCTAAGATGAATGACATGAAAGAACAGAGAGGTGCAGTCACTTGCCCAGGGTCACACAGCTTGTGCAGGGTAAGCCTGTGTGGCACGCCCTTGGGCTATTGGAGCCTTGTCCATTCACTGGGCCATTGTGGGCAGGCTCATCTGACCAAAAGGAATTGAGTGCCCACCCCATGCCAGCGCCCTAGACTTGGGTCTTAGTGAGGGAGCCTTAGCTCCCACCCTGGCACAGGCCTGTGCATACACGCACTCACTCTGCTGCGCAGGGTCCCTGTGTCAGGTCCCTGCCCTTCCCTGCCTTCGGAGCCCAGGGGAGCTCCAGGCTCAGCTCGGTCACCCACCTGGCCGGCCCCTCTTCCCGACCCCTCTCCAGAGGCAGAACCCACCAGCGTTCTGCCTTGGCCTCTCCTGCCAGCTGAACTGGCCACTGTGCCCCCACTGGGGCCTCACTCAGGGCAGGGCCGCACCCAGTGGCCGGCAGCGTGTGCCCAATCTGGTCCCCTGCCCGCTGCCCCCAGGGTCTGCTGCCCCTCTTTGTTTCTGGACACGTGGCCTCTGGCTTCCCTCCCTCCTTTATTTCTCCTGCCCAGACCCTGCCGCCCCTGGGGGCCGTGACTCCCTCTGCAGGGGGCCAGCTGCATGGGCCAGGCTCGTTCGCGCCCCTCTCAGCTTGGCCCCCATTAGCCCAGCATCCCCCCAGCAGCTGGGACCTGGATCTCCACACCCAGAGCCCCAGGGGCTTCAAGGAGGCCCCTGTCCACCTCTGGGGACAGTCAGGTGCCCTTGGGTGGGTCTGGGGCGAGCAGAGGCACTTGAGGTCAGGAACTAAGATGGCCGTTGAGTCCACAGCTGGCGCCTGGCAGCCTCCCCAGCCCCCAGACCCACAGGGAGGCCCCGGGCCCCACATTGCGCCCCATCCCGAGGGTCCTGGCCTGGGGAGGGACGCTTGCGCAGCTGTCTGCTGCCCCCTGGTGAGGCGCGGGGATATTGCCACCGGGGGTTGCTGTTGGTGGCCCTGGTCACCAGAGGAGCCCTGTGACTGGAGGGGAGGACCCTCCACTGCTCATCTCAGTCCCCGGTGCCCAGCACAGGGTCTCGGCAAAGCCTGGCCGAGCTGACGAGCCAGCAGAGATCCGAGTGTGGCCTTTCAGCCATCGGTGACCTGGTGAGGTCCCGAGGCCCCGCCGGACAGGCCAGGCCCCAGACCCTGCGCTCGGGGCCCAGGCCCAGCCAGAGGGCGGGACCTCCGGTGGCTCCTGGGCAGCTTCCCCAGCTAAGGGGCTGAGCCCACGCTGATATGGAGGACGGGAGCGGTGACGCGGGGCCTGTCCCCTTCCCTGGCAGCCACTGGCCCTAACCAGGGTGCGGGCTGGGCACTGGGCAGAGGCCCACCAGGAACAGGCGTGACGTGTGATGGAGGTCAGAGTGGTCTGGAGGTTGGCGAGTTAGCCCGCGGAGGCCTGCGGAGGCCGGTGGAGGCCGGGGGCAGGGCGCTGCCTCGAGAGGCCAGCGTGAAGAGCGGCGTCTGGCTCTGCAGGTCTGGGAGGGACTCCCAGAGTGGCCAAGGCTGCTGGACGGCTCTGGAGAGACCTGAGCTGCCAACTTGCGACCCCAGGCCGCGTCCACTCGATGGGACCCCGCAGGCGGGGACGGGGCATCCGGGCCTGAGGTAGCCCAGGGCGATGCCCACACAGGCAGGCTGGGGAGGCCACGCGGCGGAACATCCTGGGCCCCGGAGTCCGGCTGCTCCTGAACGTAATGAGAGTCGCTGAGGCCGATCTCCTTCCCGGCCTCCAGTGTGGGCCACGTGTGGGCTGATGGAGAGGGCGGGCAGCAGAGCCCCGCAGGCGTCGGCAGAGCAGGCCACCCCCAGCTGCCGCCACTGCGTTGGGTGGAGGGGCTCCTTCCTGAAGTGGGGAGACCAGCGAGGACCAGGTGGCTGGAGAATTCACAGTGGCCATCTGGACCAGCTCTGACCCCATTAGACAGTGAGTGAGAAGCAGTGGTCAGTGGAGATTCGGGGCCAGGGAGAGGGGTGGGCCCTCAACACACAGGCGACATTTAAAGCCACTGCCCCCTCCAGCCACCTGCGGCATCACCCAGGCCAACCCTCTCCTCTTCCAGATGAGAAACCAGGGTCCAGAGACTGTAGGTGACTTCTCTAAGGTCACACAGCAAGTCAACTACAGAATCGAAAGTCAGCTTCTGACTCCTGGGGAAACGGTTTCCCCCCGGGGCTGGTGCAGGGCCGAAGCCACAGCCTGCAGCCTGTGGGACAGAAGCGCTGACCTGGAGAGTAACTTATCAGTCTGCAGTTGGAACACCAGAGCCGAGAGGAGCCATCCCCACGTGCACGCGCTCCCTCGAACAGGCTCCTTCTACTTCCGAGTGAAAAATCAGTAGCCAGCCCGGTGGCTTATTGCTGACTACGTGACTACTTTATGGCTGGCATTCAAAACACCGAGGGCTGGACACGCCTTGGAAAGACCGGATGCGTGCGCAGAGCCGGGCCGAGCGCTGGCCGCCGGGCTCTCTCCACGTCCGCCTGGTGCTGAGACCTCCCTGCGTCTTCTCCTGTGGTCTCGTAAAGGCCCTGGTTCTGGGAGAGTCGCCTGCACTCTGGGGGCAGCTGTTCCCAGGCTGAGGGTCAGGGGGACCGGCCGTGAATGCCAGCCCCGGTGAGCCCCAGGGTCTAAGAGGGCAGTCGGCTGAGAGGCAGGAGGAGAGGCGCGTGACCTGCCAAGGTCACAGCCGAGGACACAGGAAGCTCTCGGTGATGGATGGGTGGATGGACAGACAGATGGGTGGATGGAAAGATGGATGGATGGATGGATGGATGGATGGATGGATGGATGGATGGATGGATGGATGGGTGGATGGATGGATGGATGGATGGATGGACAGACAGATGGGTGGATGGATGGATGGACAGACAGATGGGTGGATGGAAAGATGGGTGGATGGATGGATGGATGGGTGGATGGATGGACAGACAGATGGGTGGATGAATAGACATATGGATGGACGGATGGACAGAGGTGGATGACTGGAGGAGGTCCCGGCTTGTTATAAAGCTAAGCCTGAGTCAAGAAGAAGCGACACTTGTGATAGAGATAAAGGGGACGTGAGCTGTGGGTCTCCCGGCCAGACTAGGCCCCAGCTCCGCTGCAGAAACACAGGCCTCAGCTGGAACAACACAGTGACCTCCCACAGGCCGCAGCGTGGGGGCAGCCTGCCATTTTACACAAAGGAGAGGAGCAGAGACGTTGAGGGACTTGCCCCAGGCCACACAGCCCGTGGTGATGGAACTGGACCCGAGGCCATGCTCCTAAGGTCCAGCAAGGGCTGTCATTTCCTGTCCAGCCCCTGACAGCCGAGGTCCTCTAGGTCCCGCCATCATGGTCCCTCGATGCCCAGGTTCCTTTTGTACCCACACATCAGTCAGTGACCTTTCTAAGCTGAGGCCACCAGGGCTTGCCAGTCACTGGGGACAGACCCCCAGGTTACCCGGAGACCCACCCACCTGGCTGGCCTCCCGGTCCCTGCCTCTGCCTGGACAGCAGCCTCTGGTCGGCCTCTTTCCACCCCAGGACCTTGGCTTGTGCTTCTCTGCCACACACTTCTCCTGCCCAGGTCTTGACCAAATGCCACCTGGCAGAGACGGGCCACCTGCCAGGGTTCCCTCCGCGAGCCACCCGTCCTTCCAGCCCCATATCTGCTGGGTGGCTGCCTCCTTTTCCACAGGATCCATGGCTGTCCAGTAGGACCCCAGCCATTCATCTGGCCTCTCAAACAGGCACCCTGAGAGCAAGACTTGGTCCCTCGGGCTCCCTGTGCCCCAGGCTTCCAGAGACGCCAGCAGGCCTCCACACCAGAGGCCAGAGAGCGGCCCCACAAAGGGGTCACGTCCTGTGTGGGTCTGGAGCCCCAGCGACCCTGTGACCAGCATGACAGGGCGCTGCGGCCCAGCTGCGGCCCATCTCCGCCACGGGGGGCACGGGTGGTGGAGCAGGGTCCTGGGGACCAGGCATGAGCTCAGCGGGGCTGGGCCGGGGAGGAGCCAGGAGGTGACGCCCAAGTCCACCCCTGTGGGGTCTGACCTGCCAGGCTGGCCTGTGGCTTCTCGGGAGCTGCCCGTCGCCCCGGCTGTGCCTTGGCCTTGGCTCCTGGGCACGAGGGCTGCCTCACGGGGCTGAGACGGCTCCAGCCATGACTCTCCCTCTCCCCCAGCCCCGCCAGCGGCTTCCAACACTTAGTTAATCTCCCAGACCTCTGCTTCCCCTGGACAGTGTGCTGGAGCCATAGCCTGGGGGCCTGGGGACTGAGAGTGGCCGTGCCAAGGCGACCCGTCCAGTTCTTGTGTGCACCACACCCTGCCTTAAGCGCCCACTGCCCAGAGTGTCACAGCACAGCAGTCCTAGTGCCACCTTTATTTGTAGCAAAAAAGTTGAAGCTCAGAGAGGTTAAGCGACTTGCCCGAGGCCACACAGCAGTAACTCAAGCCCTCCACCTGGGTGGAGGCCAGCAGGGGGGCACCGGCTGTGGGACCCTGCTCTGTGGCGCTTGCCGCAGTGCTCTGCGCAGAAGCCGCGGCATGCCCGAGGACTTGGTCCCCAGGGGAGATGCCACACCCGCCTGGCCAGGCAGCCTGAGGACCAGGAGGGTACGTGCCTGGCCCAGGTGAGGCCCCCGCAGGGGCGGAGCGGGGACTGGGTGGGACAGCAGCCCGAGGCCCGCCGGCCTCCCCCTCCCCCACACTGCCGACCCTCCCCCTGGCCTGGGAATCAGGGCTGCCTCTTCCAAGACCTGGGGCGCTGGGCAGGCACCTGGCCCCTCGGAGCCCTGCATGGTCCGTTCCAAGACAGGCGGTCGGTTCCGCCACACCCCAGATGGCCTTTTCCCTCCTCAGCCTCCATTCCAGGGCTGAAGCCCTGCCTCCCCTCGCCTCTGCCTGGTGCGAGGCCTGGACCCCACAGCCATCAGCATGCGGTGCCCTGGGAGCCAGTGAGGCACGGGGGGCCCAGCAGAGCGAGCTGGCACGGAAAGGCTGGAGGGAGCTGGTCCCTACCCATTACCTGTCCCCACCCTGTCCCCACCCTGTCCCCACCCTGTCCCCACCCTGCCTGCCCAGCGTATGGCCAACTGGACAGAGTGGGAGGCCCAGCTCCAGCAGCTGTGGGCCGAGGGGGCCCTGGGTCCCTCACGAGCCCACGTTAGAGGCCGCGGTGCCTCCCGTCCTTCCAGGCTGAGGCACCTTGGTCTCCGCCGTCCCTTGAGGCCCCGGGGACTGTCCAGGTGCTTCTGTGGGCCCACTGTGCCCCCCGCCGGTTCATCTCCCCTTCACCTCAAGGCTTCATGTACACCAGGCAGGGCTTCAGGTGGAGCCCAGCTTGGGGGTCTACACCCTGCTGCCCACCTGCTGCCCACAAGGAGCAGAGAGGTGTCCCCAGCTCCCCGCCAGTTTCCCTCCCACCAGGGGGAAGTGCCTTCTGACTCTGTATCAGCAGCCTCATTCATCCTGTCCTCCACTGCGTGTGCAGAGACCCACACGCTCTGTGCCTATCTTTTGCTCAGAATAATACCTTGGAGATTAAGCTACATGTTGGCCCATGACCGTGGCTTGTGCTTTTTCATTGCTGCGTAGTGCTCCATGGCATGGATCTATTACCCACTCTCCTGTGAAGGACATTGGAGATGTGGCTTCTAGTTTTGAGCAGTAACAAGCAAAGCTGCTTTGCATATGGGCATTCACCCCCCAGCCCCCGCTGCGTTCCGGGAGAGGGCCTGCTGTGCACAGGGAAGGTGAGGCTCGGCGTCCACGGGGATAAGTTGGCTGGGCCTCTGTCACCCCCAGAAGGCCTAAAACCGTCCTGGGGCCTGAAGTCTGAAATCCGCTGTCGGCAGAGCAACAGTCCCTCTGGAAGCTTCCTCTCCGCCTCTGGTGGCCGCGACCGTCCTCGGTGTCCCTCGGCTTGGAGGTGCCTCACGCCAACCTCTGCCCCTGTTGTGACGGGCGCCTTCCTCCGTGGCTATGGCTCTGCCCACTTTCTCATGAGGACACAGGCACTGGTAGGACCTGCCGCCATCTGCAGGGACCTCACGTTAACCGGGCACGTCTGCAAAGATCCCGCTTCCAAGTAAGGTCACAGCACAGGGGCCAGGCTCAGACGTCAGCCTGCCTTAGGGGACACCCCACCCCACACGCTGCCTGGCAGCCTGCCAAAGTGCTCGTTCCTGTGCCCAGCAAGCTCTCAGGTCCAGGTGCCCCGGGGCCCCTCTGGACACGGCCACGGTGACTCCCTGTTCCTGAAGGTGCCCAGCCAGTTGTCCCCCAGAGCCTGGGAGAAGCGGCCTGGATACTCGTGGCGTCCACGTGCAGGGGCACGTGCTGCTGGGACGTTAATCAAGGTCACCTCGGGCGGCGTGCGCGGGGTGGGGCCGCAATCAGCATCAGCCGTCGGATTCATTTTTAGTGCTTCTGTGACAGGTTGTCACCAGCAGAGTGGCTTAGACAAGGCAGCTTTGGGACCATGCGGTGTGGGCTCAGAAGTCCCAGCCGGGGCTCACTGGCCGGGGCCGCCTGGTGCTCTGCCTCGCCTGTCCGGAGGCAGCCCGCATGCCTTGGCTTGTAGTCTCTCCCGGTCATGGTGTCACGCCAACCTCGGCGGCCACCGTCACCTCTCCTGGGACTCTGGCCTTGCCTCCCTCTGACTAGGACCTACGGGTCCCCTAGGCCTCGGGACCACACAGCCGCCTCTCTCCTCCTGGGCGCATCTGCAGGGTCCCCTTGCCGGGCGGGGTCTGCAGTCGTGGGCTTCAGGTGCCGGTCAGGGTGCGGGGTCTCCGGGGCGAGTGCTGCGGGCGTCCACGGGACAAGGTCCTGTATCCGTGTCCGCCTCCTGCAGTGGACCGGGCCCTCCTAGGACGAGCACGCCCCCTCCTTCCTTCCTGGGTCCCTGGTTCCGCATCACAGTCCAGTGCGGAGTGGACGGTGGCCCTGGCCTGCAGCCCTCGCCCTGTGTCCGGTCACCCCGGCTGGACCCTGCACGTAGCTGGCTGTGGTTCTCAGCTGTCCCTCCGTCTTCGGGGTGATGCAGAGGGCAAGGGGGCCTAGGGAGGAGGGGAGAGATGACATGGTGGGTCACCTGGAGTGGGGCTCCAGACACCTGAGTCCCTGCTCTGCCGCTCGGGCTGGGGGCCTGGCAAGCCACCCCCTCTGTGCCTTGGTCCCCTCACTAAATGGAGACGCTCCGCGGTGCCTGCCTTGGGAAGTGTTTCTGAGCTGAAGTGACACTAGCAAGTTGTCAGGACTGGCCCGAGGGACACAGTAGTGATCATGTGCTGAGCAGTGACTTGGGGTCCCTGCCACGTCCCAAAGCGACCAGTGTGCCTGCTCTGACAGGCTGGGCTCCAGGGGGACAGCAGGGACCCGTCTGGTTACCTGGGGCCCCCGGGTGATGGTGGCTGTCCCCCGGGGATGCGGCCAGGATGCAGAGCACAGAGCCAGCCTGCCCAGCCGCCCTGCTTTCTCAGTCTGCAACGCTGGCACCCAGACCCTGGAACCGTGCCCTGAGTCTTTCTGGAAACCTTGGCCACCGCCGGGAAGCAGGGGTCTCTTGGCCGTCCAGGGAAGACGTGGAAATTTGGCTCTGATCAGATTAGGCCCGTGTTGTGGTATAACTTTCGATATTCACCATAAAGCTAATAAACTAATAAATTAGACGGAATGGAAAGATCACCGGGCAAGGCGGCGGGCGAGGCCTCGCGGCAATTACTCTCGCGGCTGGGGCCAATTTCTCAAATTTCGCCTTGGCCAGCTCTCCGCAGCTCACGGTGTCCCTAATAAGGCATAACTCACTCTATAAACATTAAATCGACTTATTTATTTTAAATTACAGTGGAGCTGGAAGCCACCGTGATAACCCTGTTCTCCTGCCTGTGCGTAGCCGTGAGGTTCTGGGTTCTTTTTCTTTTAAACAAGGAAAATGTCTGGTCTGGGTTTCTGCCTCCAGCCGATGGCCGCGCCCCCTGCATGACCGTCCCTGGTCGGAGGCCAGACTCCCTCCCCTGGCCACGGAGGCCGTCCTGCCTGGCTCGAGATGACTCCGGCCTAATTCCTGCTGGTAATGGCACTGACATTTGCCAGACCCAGGACGGCGCTGCGGGCCAGGCCCTCTCGGGGCCACCCCGGGCTCCGCTCCGTCCGCCCCTGAGGCTGGCCAGGGGTGCCCTTGGCAGGAGAGGGGCTGCAGCCAGCTAGGACCAGCCGGTGGGGCTCGAGGCCGAAGCTTTGGGCATCACCCCGGCCCCTCTTGCAGCCACAGGCAAGCGGCTGGGAACACGGGCTGCGGGAGGCGCTGCAGGAGGCTGGGGCCGGGGGAGGGGACGAGCCGTGCCAGCAGAGGTGCCCTGCTCCGGGCAGTTTCTGTGGTGAGATGGAGGCTGGGCCCCGGGAGTCCTCGGGCCTCCCTGGCCTGTGATGCAGGCGCTGTGAGCAGGGCTGTGGGCAGAGAGGGGCCAGCCGGCCAGCGGGGTGGCTGGACAGCGGGCAAAGGCCAGGCAATGTGCCCAGAGACCTGCGGCTGGAGCAGAGGTCAGGGGCCGCACCAGGGTCTCGGCCGTGGGGAGCCCCAGACCACCTGCCTCCGGGGCTGTTCCCATGTGGCCCCCAGGGACGAGCACCACCCACGGGGTCTCTTCTCTGTGCTCGCATGTCCCTCCCAGGGAAGCGTCGCCTGACCCTCCAGCACAGCCAGCAGGTCCTTGTCGGCCAGGCGCTGCCCCCAGGGGTCTCAGTCCATCAAAGGCACATTCAGGTGGCTAGTTTCTCCCTGTGTCCTGCACTGAATGTAAGGTCCTCGAGGGCAGGAGGCGCCTGTCTTGTCACCGTGGTCATTACCCCGCGTCATCAAGCAGCACGGGTGACAACGTAGGTGGATTACGTGGTGGGGGTGTCGGCAGCAGATGCCCAGCGGGTGGGCAGACAGGTGGGTGGACACCCTCAGGTGCTGCTGGGGATCCAGCGCCCGCCTGGCCTGGAGGAGCCGCTGGCTTGCTCGGGCCCGGATCCTGGTGCCCCTCAGGCTGCTTTCTGGAAGGTACAGCTCCCGAGGGGAACCCAAGCCCGCTGGCCCCAAACCAGAGACACAGCCCAGGCCAGCTGGGCAGTCGGCCACGCAGTCCCCGGGCCTGGGCTCTGCCAGACGGTGGTCAGAGCGGGGGCAGGCGCCCTGGGGACCCCAGGGCAGAGCAGAGCTGTGGCTGCCCTCCTTCCCGGCAGGGCCTGGCCAGCGCCAGGGCCTCAGTTCTGGAGTCAAAGACGAGGGAACCGACGTCTGTCCTGTCAGCCCCACTCGGGGATCCCCGTGGACGCCCCTGGCCAGCCCAAGGGCCGCAGTCCTACGTCCTGCCTCAAGCTGGCTGAAGGTCACGAAGCCACAGGCTGCTAAGGGCTAAGGAGGTGGATGTGGGGATGGGGCCTGGCTCGGGCCGGTGCCAGCAGGGACTGCTCTCACTCCACGGTGACCACAGAGCCCCAGACTGTGGCTGGCCAGCTTCGTGCTGCCGGGATGCAGGTGGACAGACGGCTCACGGAGCCACCCTTGGAGGACAGAGCCCACGTTTGCTTTATTTGGCAGGATGGATGGACGTCCCTCCCCACCTCGCCCGGCCTGTGTGACCCGGGTGGGTCCCCGAGCCTCAGGTTCCTCATGGTGCCCGCCCCTCTGGCTCTTGGTGATTGTTCGAGAAGACCCAGGTCACGCTCAGCCCTGGATGGTCCCCACAGACGGCGGGTTCCCCAGGACCAGCACTCGCCCCTCTGCTGCAGGGTCTGTGTCCCGTCTGCGCGCCTCCTGGTGACGGCGGTGCAGGACCTAGTGTCTTGGACGGACGCTGAGCGGAGGCCCGGACGTGCCTGTGGTCATGGTTGCAGGCCCAGAGCTGCCCGCCTGTGCTCTTGGCTGCGACACCGCTCCCCTCGCCGAGGGAGCTACTCCCCAGCTCAGAACCAGGAACACCAGATCCCAGAGACTCGAGAGCCAGGCCAAGGACGGCTTGAACATGCAGGTTCTCGGCACTCGGCCAAAGCCGCCCTGCCCAGGCTCTCCGTGCACTCGATGAGTCCATGTCCCTGGGACCCCAGTCCTCTTCATCCCCCGCCCAGTCTCCCACCCACGTCGCTGTCCAGGCTTCTCCAAGAACAGCGCAGGCCAGCTGGGCAGTGGAAGGACACACCGACACACGCTGACCTCGGACAGGGGCACCCTCTCACGCAGTCCTGCAGGCCCACGGGAAGGACACTGTTACTACCAAGACGTAAGGTGGGGGCGGAAGCACAGAGGCTAGTGACGCTCAGGGCCACTCAGCGGTCAGCAGAGGAGCAGGGTGGGGCGTTCGTGGCCCGGGTGCCCCTCCGTCGCCCGCCGGCTCTAGTGGGGTCTGGGCAGGGTGGGCACAGTCGCCTGGGCAGGGCGGGCGTGCAGACCACTCAGAGCTTCCCGGGCCGGGGCTGCGGGCCACGCCACACCCCGCATGGCATCGCCGTTACCCACGTTGCTATGGGAACCGGGGAGCACGCCGACCTCCCAAACTCAAGGTGGGCGCTGTGGCTCCCTTCCCTCTTCTCGCCTCCCAGCAGAGCAGGACGCATCTCCTCACGCGGGCGACTAGCAGAAGGAACAGATGGCGGCTTTGGTTGGCGGTGACGTGCGCCTTCAAACGCACCAGGCTGCCAAGCTGCTGCTCAGTCCTCAGCTCGCCTCCACGGCCGGGCGTGCGTGTGTGTGCACGTGTGTGTGCACGTGTGTGCATTTGCATGTGTGTGCGTGTGCGCGCACGCGTGCGTCCTGTGTTTCGCAGGCCAGCATCTGTCTGGCGCTGGCGAGAAGCCCGAGGCCCACCCCAGGAGTGGGAGCCGACTGGGACCCGGGTGGGCCCTGGCTCCTGGGAGGCCACCGTGCCCGGCTCTTCCTAGGCAGGACCAGCCCTGAGCCCCCAGGGCCCTGCCACTCCTTGCTGTCCCTCCCGCAAGTCCCTCCCCACGGGCCTCACTCCCACGCTGCCGGCTCACAGGCCAGCCAACGAGCTCTGTCTGGCCCACACCGAATGTTTTTAATTAAAAAAAAAAAAGTTTCCAGTGAAACCAATGACAAACTTTTGAAAATCAGGAGCTCTCACATACAAATCCATATTGTTGGCTTTTCTTTAAAAAGCTGAAGATGTGACAGTTTTTTCTTTCTGGTTATTCCCAAATTGTAAGAAATGACAACCACAAGGAGTGTCTGGATGTGAGCAGAGAGTGAATTCTGCCTTCCCCACGGAGCACACCCCTCTCCGGCTCTCAAACCGAGTCGGGTAGGACCCGTTGGCGCTGTGTGCAAGAGAAATCCAAAATAATTGTGTCTCAAACTAGACGAAAATGCATTCTCCTTTCTCCTAAGAGTCTCAGGTGGCCTGTCCAAGACACGCAAGGACTCCAGCTTCTTCCCTCTTGATGTTCTGCTGTGTGTGCTCTTCATTCTCAAGCTTTCCTCAAAGTCCAAGAAGGCTGCTGCAGCTCCAGCCCATGTGTTACATTCTAGCCAGGAGAAGGAGAAGGGGAAGAAGGACACACCCCTCCTTTAAAGACCCTTCGGGAAGTTGTACTAAAACCCCACTTACATCCCATTGGCCAGAGAACTTCCTCACATGGCCGTCCTGCTGCAAGGGTGGCTGGGAAATAGCATCTTTATTCCACCAGCCAGCTAACTGTCTCAGTGACTACGAGTCGAGGAGCTATCCTCCGAAACCCGAGGGACAGCAGCTGTTCCAGATTCCGGACTTTTTCAGAGCCTGCCTGGGATATTTGCACGTCCATGAGCTTTCCTGAGGAGGGGACCCACGTCTCGGGGGGAATTCCATCTGTTTCATGCACACTGCCTGAGGGTAACTTTATATGCTATTTTTAATATTTTTGTGCATGAAACAAAGTTTCACGGTGTGGAACTTTCCTCTCCTGACCTCTTACTGGTGCTCAAAAAGTTTCGGATTTCTGAGCTTCTCAGGCTTCAGACGCGGGGGTTGGGGACACTCGACCTAGGGTCTCAGAGGAAGAGGACCCCCGGCTGAAGCCTCGTCTCCTCACCCAGGCTGCAAGCCCATGCGCACAAGCCCTTGGTTGTGGCTTTGCCCCTGTGCTTCTGTGACTTCCTGGGTAATTTGCATACTGTCCCTTGTCTTGCAAAGTTGTCCCAGGGGTCACAAGCACGTGATGGTGTAAATGTGTCACAAGCACATGATGGTGTGAATGTGCCTAGAGATGTGTGTCCCTTCTTCCCCGGGGGGTCCCATGGCCTCCTCCCTCCCCTGCTTCCTGTCTTGGTTCCAAAGCTACCTCTTCCCTGAAGCCTGCCCTGGACACTGTGCAGTTTAAGATCTAAGCCCCACCTCGGCTCCGGGTCCTGTCCATCCCCGCCCGGTCTTTATTTCTCACCGACAGGCGGCATTTGTTAAAGCTTCCTCTGCGCGCTCTCTCCCTCAGCCAGAATGTGGGCTCCACGGTGGCTTTTGTCTGTGTTCTTCACAGCTGTCCCGGAGGAGACCTGGCACATAGTAGGTGCTCAGTAAAAATATGTCAAGGGAATGAAGGAAGAATGACCGGAACGTTCTTCCCTTCCAAGCGCCAGGCCCAGTGCAGTGTGAGAGCCAGAGTAGGAAGCAGGATCCCTGCCCGTTTCCGTATCCCCGTGGCACGGAGCCCAGAGCCGAACACGCTAAGATAAATACCGATTACCTTGGACGGGGTCTTGGTGCCAGCGAGAGCCCAGGCATTTTAATTTTGTTTTGACAAAGAGGCTGCTGGGAGGCGGGCTGGCTCCTGCTCCTCTCTGCCACGGCCCTGGGTGCCCCGGCCTGCCCGACCCTGCCTTCGGCCCCATGCAGCTCAGGACAGTGCCTGATTGGCCTGCCCTACTTTTTAAGCGAAGCTAGATGAGGGATCGGGTCGTTAGCGGACTGACCCATAAGAGGGAGCTGGGAGTTTCACAGGGGCTGCAGAGCACAGCTGCTTTTAGCTCGGCTTTGATGAAGCAGCGGGCATCAGGCTCGGCCCTGCTGGCCCGTCAGCTGACCTGGTTGGAGAGCTTCCTGCAAGGCGCCAGGCCCCGCGGCAGCTCGGCAGAGAATGGGAGGGAAGCTTTGCTTTGACCCGGCCGGAGTAATTGGTCCTGCGCCACATCACCCCCTGGTCACCCAGAGGAGAGAGGCCTCCAGGCTTCTCCAACGATGCGTCCTCTTGATGGACTGCGAGGGCCACACCGGCCTGAGGTCCTGCCCTCAGTATTAGCTCTGTGACCTCGGATAAATTGCTTGGCCTCCCTGGGCCTCAGTTTCCTGATCTGTTAAATAAGGTTTGTCTTTGCACCTCCCGGGCGGTCGTACGGCAGAATGACAGGATGTGAGTTACCGCCGGGTCCGCGCCGGGCTTGGAGGAGACCTCACCCCGACTCTCCCCCTGCGGGACGCCGGGCTGATTGCCAGCCTGGCGGGCGGGCCAGGCCGGCTCGGCTTCTCTGGGTGGCAGGGTCGTCCATTTTTCTCGGGTGGAGAACCATCTTTGAGCCTTTCTGTCCCTCTCCCCCAGCTGGGCCTGACCCCCGTGGCCTCTGGATGCTTTGGTCCCTGTCAGGAGGGCACGCGTGATAGCTTCTTCCTGGACTTTGCTTCCAGGGAGTGTGGTCCCCGGAGAGAAAGGGGGCTGGCGGCCGGGCCCAGCCCGCGACCTCGCCTCCATGACCTCGGCTCCCGTCCTATTTGTCCTGTGACTCTTCCAACACACGTGTTCCGGCGGGCTGCCACTGACCCTCGGAGGGACCTCGCAGGAGCCCGGCCACTCCGTGCCCCACCCACCCCAAGAGCATGGCCCGAGGCGGGGGCCTTGACTTGGTGGGTAGGGGTCACTGGGAGACCACGTCCGGGTGGCGTAGGAACGGCAGACACTCACCGGCCGGTTCTGGTCCTGGGACGTCCACGTCTCTGCCCTGCGAGGACCTGGGTTCTCCTGAGCGCTGTCCTCCTCCCTGGGCCAGACACGCTCTGCCTCCGGGGTGGCCTGTGTGGTAAGGACCGAGTCCCCTTCGGTCCCACCGGCTCCGCCTCCTCGGTGGTGATGGGGTTTCCGCGTCTCAAGCTGGGGGTCCCGGACGTTCAGCCCAGAGCGGGCATGCGCGTGAACCGGTGCCGACGTGCAGCGCAGTGACCTGAGCCGACAGTTTCCACCAACATCCCTGCGCCTCCGTCTCCTCCCCTGGCGTTGGGGCAGCATCCACACCACGTCCCAGGTCCTTGTCAGGAGCCAGTTGTGACTTTGTTGACAGGTGGGGAAACCGAGGCATAGGTCTTCCATAACGTGTCCTAAATCACTCAACTCAGGCACGTTAGAGCTGGGAGCGTCTGGCTCACGGGAGGGATGGACACAATGGCTGCTTTTACTATTCCTAGGGGACAGGGATGTGGTGAGGGTTGCATGAGATCTGTTTCTGAAGTGTCTCCTGGCTGGGCATGGGGATGCATGCCAGAATTCCAGTGACCCAGGAGGCTGAGGCAGGAGGATTCCAGGTTCGAGACCAGCCTTAGCAACTTAGTGAGACCTTGTCAGAATTTTTTTTTTTATTATTATTATTTTAAAAGCGCTGGCAGTGAGACTGAGCTGAGTGGCAGAGCCCAGGTTCAGTCCCCAGGCCAAGAGGAGCGAGCGTCTCCCACAAGGCCTTGCACGCGACTCAGCAGGTACCAAGGCAGTCGCTGACTGGTAGAGATGAGTGAGGCCTGCTTGGCCCCCGGGACCCCCAAGGGTGAGTCTGACCTTGCACATAGCAAGGGCATGGCCAGTGCACTGGAGGAGGTGAAGGTATCTGGTATGAGGAGGCCGGAGTCTGGCCTCCCTGCAGGGCCTCCCTCCAGGGCCTCTCCAGCTGCAGGCAGCAGCCTCGAGGGCTTGCTTCTTCCGCCTCACCTGCATCTGGAGAGGGGCCCAGGGAGATTCCTGCAAAGAAACCCAACGAGCTCAGCTCGCCCTCTGCCTCCCGACTGCTCGCTGCCTGGCTTCTTCCATCTGACGTTCCTTTGGCCCTGTGCCCATTCTCTGCCCATCTCTGCCCGGAGTCATCTTCTAAGGCACATGTGACCCATGTCCTGTGCCCGCCGGGCCAGGAGGGTGTCCAGGGAAGAAGAGGGCGAAGGGCCCCCTGAACCCTGGGCCCTGCTGCCCTGGCCCGACCCTGCCAGGGTGAGCAGCCTTTGGTGAGGGGCTCAGTGAATCATTCAGGACCTGGAGGAGGGAGTGGTTTCCATGGCAGCAGCAAGAGGCTGAGAAAGGGAGGCCTGGAGAGGGGGCGGGAGCAGGAGGGGCGGGAAGCCAGGAGAGGGGTCTGCAGGAGGAGGGGCGGCAGGTGGAGGGGAGGAGGGGAGGGACCTGCCCAGATGGGGAGGGGGCCACCAGCCCAAGTCCGTCACCACCAGGGTCCCTGTCACTAACCTCCTGGCCTTGGGAGCCCCAGCTGGGCTCTCTTCGGCTTTCCTTGGGAAAAGGAAAACCAGATTTCTAAGAGCCAAATCCCCACACTGAAAACAGGCCCTGGCCAGGTTCCCGCTGGTAAGCCATGGCCGCATCTCTCGAGCTCCCTCAAGGCGGGAGTAAGGGGCCCATGGCCTCGGGACCAAGGGCTCCCCAGGCAGGACACAGCGGCTGAGGCCCTGAGGCTAGTGCATGGCCGTCCTGGAAGGCCTAAGAGTGGCCGAGCCCTGTTCCCTCCAGCCTGGCAGAGAAGGTCCAGAGTGGAGCCAGGACTGGCGGGGTCCTGGGGTTTGTGGTGGGGCAGGGCCTCCCTGGGGAAAGGGAGGCCAGAAAGAGGGGATGGAGGGGATGGAGGGCCCAAGCCCCACGCCTGCGCCCTTCCTCCATCACCCCGCCAGCTGGCGTTTGATTGGACGCCACAGAGGTTTTGCACCCATGGAGCGGTTTTGATGGAAACGGCTCTCAGGTTGAAAGCGGGGTGAAAAGTCACACTGATGGATTTTAAAGGCCCAGGAAAAGGAATTCAGCAGCCTGTGAAGGGGGAGGTGACAGAGCCCAGTGCCCAGGCTCAGACCCCCAGGGAGGGCTCTTCCCCAGGCTGTGGGCCGTGTCCAGCACTGCCCAGCCCCGCTGACCCCTTCAGGACCCCTTCAGCCTCCACCTGGTGCAGCTCGGGACTCAGGTGAGCCTGCCAGGTGAGAGGGGCCAGAACCTGACCTGACTCCCAAACAGGGCAGCAGAGTCCAGGGAGGTCACCCTAGAACATGCACCTGGCGTGCTGACTGTCTCCATTTAAAGACCCCTGGGGATTTGGAGACTGGCAGACACCGGAAGAGGCCTTTGACATCGCCAGGCTCCCTCCCGGCTCAGGAAGGGTACAGAAGCACCCCAGCCACCTCTCCTGGGTGTGGCACCCCCATGGGGTGCTCCTGACGCCCCCACGCACACGAGGAGGTTCTTTTCCTTTTTCCTTTTGTCTGTGAGACCAGAGTCCTGCCGTGCTGCCCAGTGGCTCTGACAGTGGATCTGACAGTGGATCACTGGGCTTAGGCGATCCTCCTGTCTCAGCCTCCCCAAGAGCAGGCCCGGGGAGTGCGATGCTGTGCCTGCCGCATGTCCCCAGCCCACCTTCCTGTCCTCCCGCGGGCCTGCTGTTGTCCGTGTGCTTCAGAGGACCCCAGAGGTGGGGGAGAGCCCTCTCTGTGCCCAACAGGGCCTGGCTGGCAGAGGCCAGGAGGCCCCAGCTGTGGGCCGCAGCCTGGTGGAGGATACGTGGCCTTTTCCCCTGTGCCTGGGGCAGGTGGGCCCCAACTCTCCAGCTTTGGGTGGCGGAAAGGACTCAGGGTATGTCTGGCTCGTGGGGCCCCCAACTCATCCAGATGGACTCAGCTGTGGGTGCTGCACACCTACTGTGCGCTATCCGCCTCTATCCAGGGCTCTGACACCATGACAGCCACCCACCCTCCAGTCACCTGCAGGGGTTGCCCATTGTCCCAGTTCCTGAGCCTGGATGAACGGCCTGGCCCTTGGCCTTGGGCAAGTCAGTCCCATGCCCTTCGGGTCTTGCCTGCTAATCGTCGGGTGGCCACCCATCTGATCTGCCTGGGGCTGGGACTTCCTGGGACGTGGGACTCTGGGTACTGAAGCTGAGTCAGCCCTGACCACCCAGACTAGCGGTCACCCTGGTAAGGGAATCAGGCTCCACCAAAGGGCAACATTAACAGAAGGAAGCTCCTCTCTGCCCATCCTTTGCCCATAAGGCAGTCCCCCCACCTAAGGGACAGCGTCACTGTCCACCTGCCTCTCAGCCTGGTGCTGTGCCCAGGTCCCCACCCCCACGTGCCTCTCTGAAGTTTTGCTAGAGGAGAAAAAAAAAAGGCTTGACCGGAAGGAGGAGAGGGGACCGTTGCTGGGTCTCAGATGACCTGTCCCTGTGTCCTCAGAGGTGAACCTCCACCCTCACAGGCAGGTGGCCCAGACGTGTCTGGACGCCCTGGAGATGGCTTTAGACAAGTCCACCAAGGCCTCCTCTGGGGACTGGCCTTCCTTTGAGCTGGGCTCTAACGTGGACCCACCTCCAGCAGGCCAGGAGGGACGGCGGGGGCGTCAGGAGCTGGAAGACGGATGGACGGGCAGGCCCAGGGCGGGTCCCGGAGGCAGAGGATGAGGCTCAGCCTCCAGTTAGCGCAGAGGGATAGGGGTGGAGGCTCAGGTTGTCTCCCACCAACTCTGTGGCAGCCCCTGGTGGTTGAAAGGACCCACCCGGTGTCATAAAGTCATTTCCACTTGACGGTATCCACCGGGCACTGCGCAGGCACCTATGGTCCCCAGCAGCAACTCACAGGGGGGTGCCCGTGAGCTTTCAGTGCTGAGCTCTGCGTCCTGCTTGCTCCTGGGGTCTAGGTGCTACCGCCAGTGGCCAGTCAAATACTCAGTCCTGGGGTTTGCACAGCCACCCAGGGTGTGCGAGGGACAAGCAAAAAGCCATGCAGACAGCCAGGGACAGGTGCAGCGAGGGCTGGCCTGCAGGTGCATATCCAGGCTGCTGGACCAAGCAGACAGCCCTGGGTTGCCCCCAGTCCCCAGCCAGGCTCTGCGGGCAGCAGGTGTGGGGGTGGGGAGCAGAGACGTCTCTGCACCCCTCTTTTTTCACAGAGCAGCAAACCCCTTTCCAAATGTCTCATTAGCAAGCACCCCATCAGCCCCAGGGCTGCTGGAGGCGTTGTGGCCGTTCTTCTGAGCTCAGCCTCGCTGCTCTGCAGACCTCGCCCCCGCATCAGAGGACATGACACTGAACTGGGAGACTGGGAGGGAAGCAGGTGTTCGGGGGAGGGAAGGAACAAGGCCAGGCCGCAGGGAGGGAGCAGCCAATCGGGGAGCAAGGTGGAGGCAGGACGAGTCCGATTTCATGACTTCACACTTGGGATCTTTCCAGCAGGGGCGAGGGACAGCGAGCCCTGGCAGGCACTGGGCTAATAAGATGGCGGGGGGTGTGGTTAACCTACTTGCAAGAAAGAGCTCCTCCCGGCTCCGCAGCGTTTCCATGCAGACGCGTTAGACCAGCGCAGAGCCTCTCTCATCTCTTCATTAAAGCCGGGCCTCAAAGGACCCATCTCTCCCTGAGTCTCCTCTGTTAGCCCAGAATGAGGTTCTGTGTCTATAAATGAAGACGTTTGAATTACAAAATGCCTTTTAAACAGGGCGGGTGATACAAGTTTGGTCCTGAAGAGTCTCCTCGTTCAGTTGCTGGATTTTGGCAAGAGCTGCAAGGCCACACGCCACGTTCCTCGCTCCATCTGTCCCTTCCTTCCTCCTTTCTGGACCCGGGCCAGGTCTGAGCTCGCAGTCAGACTGTTTGGATGTGATCCTTCAGTGAATGGAAGAGGACAGCCCGGGTCCTCATGGTCATAAGGTCACTCTGGCAGCAGGATGGGACCGGCAGACCCGGGGTTTCAGACAGGGAAAAACGGAGATCGCGATGCTGGGGACTGAACCCAGGGCCCTGAGCCATCGCCCAGCCCTTAGTCTTTTTACCCAGGGGCACGTGTCTCCAGCTGGACTTGCCGTTTGCATGTGACCCTCACTGCAGAGGAAGTGGGAATCCGTTGCGGGGAGGGTGACAAAGGAGATGCTTCTAGAGAAGTTTCCCAAGCCCCCTCCCCCGAGGCCAAGGGGCCCCGGGAAAGTCACTTTAGAAAACAGCTAGCGTGTCTTCTTAGTCAGACACCAGCCAGGCCGCTCTCAGAGCAATGGAACCTGGGGTCCATGTGTGGCAGGGGTGGCAGCTGGGTCTACAATGACCTGACTGAGAGCAGCCCAAGTGCCCGTCAGTGGGTGGAGGAATCACAAGGGCAGCAGGGTGCGTTCACCAAGGGAAGAGCGAGCTACCGATAGAGGTCACCAGGTCCGCGGGTGTCAGGGTGGCAGTGAGTGGAAGACACTGGTTTCGTTTGGATCTCCTGTGTCCCCCAGTGTGTGTGGTAGAGGCCTGGCCCCCAGCTTGGCACTGTTGGGAGATGGTGGAAACTTGAAGAGGTGGGATCAGAGGGAAGGTCTCAGGTCATTGGGGCGTGACTTTGTAGGGGATAGTGGGACCCCAGACCTTTCTTCTTTCACTTCATGGCCACTACCAAGTAAGCCACTTTGCTCTGCCACCTGCTTCGCTTGATACAGGCCCAGAAGCAACGGGGCCAACCAACCATGGGGCAAAACCTCTGAGACTGGGCCAAAATAAACCTCTCCTTTTTTAAAACAGTGATGATCTCAGGTATTTTGTTATAGTAATGGAAAGCTAACCCAGAAACAAAACAAAAACTTGCATGCACTATAAGACACAATTCATATAACATCCCAGGAAACATGATCCATAGTGTCAGAAAGCAGATCCGCAGAGGTGGGGGAGTGGATCACAAAAGGCAGGGGAAAGCTTCCGGGAATATGGAGATGTTCCTTCTCCAGATCGTGGCAATGACTCTAATATGCTGGAACTCATCAAATGTGTAATGTTCAATACGTACAGTGTATTGTTTTGTCAATTATACTGCAATAAAACTATAAATGAAATTTAAAACAAAGCCAACAAAAAAGGAAAAGATCCCAGGAAACAGTTAGTGTTGCAGAAAGCTAAGCAGGCACACTACAAAACCCCCGAGACCCTGCAAAGATGATGGAATACGTCACAATGACCTTGATACTGGGCAGGTTAATTAATGTCCAGCCTACTTCCTCTCAGGGCCGAGCTGATAGAAAAGACCAGTCAAACATGATCTTTGTCTGTCTCTCCCCTAGGGGTGCACTTGGCATCGAAAATGGTGCCTAGTCTGTGGTTGGTGCTCAGTAATTAGTTTAAAAAATATGATCAATTACCGGTGTGGGGTGCAACGGCCCTCTGCGGGCCAGGCTTAGTCCAAGCGCTTTTGTGTGGCAGTTATTTGTTTAGGCTTTGGTCCTCCACAAAAGTCAAGTACTGGATCTTTTGATTCCAGAGGCAAGACAAGTAAGTCGGAGACACCAGCTCCCCGCTCTGCCTGGCTCCTAGGCCACCAGCGCCCCCAGAGCATCCAGGACTCTTCCCGAAGGCAGGAGGGCAAGACAGCCCAGGCCCGGAAGTCTCGCCAGGTACAGGCTGGGCTCCCGGCCTGCTCAGCAAGCCCAGGGAATCAGTGAAGGGCCTCCCAGGCCCAAGGAAGGGGCCTGAAGGCCAAGGGAGGCCACCTGTGCCTCCCAGCAGGAGGCACCTGCAGAGGTGCGCCAGGCACCAGAGAGCCCCGGCTGGGCATGGGGAGGGCAGAGGGCCTTCCGGGCTCTGCACTGCTTGGGCCACCACGTACTCACCGTGACCTGGGCCGTGTGACCTCTCCTCCCTGGGCCTCGGTTTCCTCATCTCTGCGAGGGGATGTGTACTGTTGCTGTCACTGTGCTGTCACAGCCCAGCGACAGCAGGGTCGCAGCGCGTGTCCCGAGACCCGCGAGGCCTTCTCGTGCTCCACTATGAACCTCCCAGGCGCCGCCCCGGCCGTCGGCCCTCGCGACAGTCGGGCTCCTTTATCAGACGGAGAAACAGGAGCTCGAGGAGCCAGAGGAACTCGTCCCGTGGCCAGATGCCGGCCAACGATGTGGCGGAGGTCACGGGCACCCACGGCGGCCGGCCGGGCTCGGAGCGCCCTGGCCCGGGTGTTGACGTGGGCCTCAGCTCTGGGCAGGGGAAGGCCAGCTCTCAGATTCGGGGGATGGGGAGGCCAGGGCTCCTGGGCTGGCCCAGCGTTTCCAGGACCTCCTCCCTCCCCCCGGGAGCCCCGGCATCTGCCACAGGGCCGAGCTCACCCTCCGGGAGCCCCCAGCCTGGGAGAGTGGGGCTCCTCTGCCGCCTGATAGGCGCAGGCCGGTGCTTCCAGGTGCTTGGGCCACCGTGGGGCAGAGGGCGGAGCAGTCACGGCACCTGCCTGGCCGAGGGAGCCCCGGCGTGCCACCTGCAGAGCTGAGGGCCGGTGGCCTGCACCCTGGAGCACCCCCTTCTCTTCCCAGCAGGCCCAGGAGGCGGGTCCCGCGCGGGGAAGCCCGTAGAGGTGATGTGACTTTTCTCGGGTCACAAGGCAGGACTGGGACTGAGGTGGGACTCGCCTGTGGATCAGACAGCCTTCCGAGGCTGCGCCTTTGACCACCACGCTGAACTGGGCTGAGAGCGCTCGGGCTCGCCAGCAGGACGAGAAAGAAAGCCGCTCCAAGCCGAGCCCACAGCCAGGCGGCGGCACGGAGGACATGACCGGTCCTGTGCCCTCTGTCCCGCAGCCTCTCCCCGGCCCGAGGTCCAACCAGGAGTGGCGTACAAGAGGGAGCAGAAGCACCGGTCCCTGCTCTGGCCCAGGCCCTGCACGCGCCTGGCCAGCAGCCCTGGCATGGCCTCACCTAGGCAGACACAGGCCAGTGGGAAGAGCCAACAGGCCCGCCCTTCCTGTGCCCAGCTCTTCAAAAACACAATTACTGGCCCCTTGGAGACGCTGTCAGTGTTGGTACACTCCAGCGCTAAACTGCATCACGCCGGCCTCTCCAGAAGCCTCCGCAGTTATTAATAGGGTATTGATCCCGCCCGCGGCTGATGAGAGCAGCCGCCCCCGCGCCCGGGGTCCCGCCGCCCACGGAAGGCCTTCCAGCGGCACCAGATCAATGCCACTCTGCTGGGGAGGAGGCTCTGCCCCTTAATCCACTTAGGAGGAAGATGGCGAAGGCGGAATCTCGGAGTTGGACCGGGTGCTGAGAAGAGGCAGATGGGTTGAAGCTGGGACCAGGCCGAGAGCCAGGAGGACCAGCCCTGCTGTGGGCAGGAGGGGCTGAGCCGGGGCCTAGACGGGCCGGGCGGGCTGCAGGGGTCTCTGCTGACTCGCTGCTTTCCCCTAATTCTCCGACTATCCAAAATCGAATGTTATCTTAGCAGAGCGGGTGCCTGGCGGAGAGGAGGAAGGGACGAGGGCCTCTGCGCTCGGAGGACGGGGGAGGCAGAAGAGAGGCGCAGTGGCCGGAGGAACAGGAGGAGCCCCTGCACAGGGCCTGTGTTCGGGGCGAGGACTCTGGTCCTGATCAAGAGCAGAAAGAAGGCTTGGGAGCCTTTGGGTTGAGGGGCGCACTAATCTCCCCAGCGTTTGAAAAGACCCAGTTTCTACCTGGCGAATGGCCCGGCGGGAGATTAGCAGGTGCAGAAAACCCAGGCAACGCTCCGCCCGCTGTGCAGGGGGCACGGTGCTGGCAGTCGGGGGTCTTCGGCGGTAGAGCACCAGGCATGGTGGCGGCTGTACTGGGGCGTGGGGAACCCGGAAGGTGCCAAGGCGTGACTTGGGGACGTGGTGCCATCCTGGGGGGCACCCTGCAGGAGGGAGGGTGGCTGTAGAGATAGTCCAGGTGGAACGCTGTCTCTCCGTGAAGCACCGTCCAGGTGTCCCGAGCTGTCCATGCCACCTGTGTGGTGCCACCTACATGTGTCACCCAAGCATACTGCTTATGCTACTGTCACCTGAGCATGTCATCAGCTGGCAATTCCTAACGTGTCACCGGCGTTGCCATCACAGGCACATCTGCGTTTGTCACCGTGTGGCGGTTACCCGCCCGCATGCACCCTGTGTCACTGTCATCGCCATCTCATGACATCGCTGCCAGCCCCGCACGTCCCCTGAGCCCCCGAAACCCCGCCTCCTACTACGAAAGTCACTCGAGCAGGTTACTTCTGTACCAGACGCCCGCGGGTGTCGCCAAAACATGTCACTCCGGGTGACTGTCACTCAGTAACGGTGCCACCAGACAGACTTACTTTTTCAGTCTAACCGAGTTACAAAGAAAATCTTTCCCCAGGGGAGACAGGTCCCCTGCTGTTCCCACTGTCACTGTGCTTTCTTGTGGGAGGATGGGAAGAGGAGGTGGCGTCGTTGCCTCCTCCAAGCCCCCTGGATGAGACGGATCCCGACCTGCAGTCCTTCCCAGACTGCAGGTTGACCAGATGTCAGCCCGGGCATTCTATGCAAATGAGGGACTTGCTTATGCTAATGTATGCAGAAGGGAGGGGCCGAAGGGCCGCCCCAGCCTCCTGCCCCGGGAGCTGAGGCAGGTGTGGGGGGCGGGGCCGGGTGGGGGACAGGGAGCCCTAAGGAACAGGGAGCCAGCAGAGAAGGCAGGTGAGGCTGCAGTTCACTTGCTGGCAGACACAGATGTCCCCAAGAGCAGAAGAGGGAAGGATGGATCCAGGGACCTCCCCTGTCGGGGGACGGGGCTGGGACTCGCACCCAGAGCCTGAGCCTGGGGCCACTGCCTCCTTCCCGGGCTCCCTGACAGGGCTGTGGTCAGCCAGCCGTGGGGCCAGGAAGGGGCTTCCTGCTCTGGCTTGGGGTCGTGGAGACCTACACAGTCCTCTAACTTGCCACCGAACCCGCTGGCACTCGCGGGCACTCGCGGGCACTCGCTGGCGGACACCCACGCGTCCCTGACACAGCAGGGACAGAGCCTCTGCAACTTCAGGCAGAAGCTCCTGCCGGTCACCGTGTCCAGGTCCACAGGGCGTCAAAGGATACCGGACACATCACGGCCCTCTGTCCATCCACAGTGTTCCCACTAAAGAAGTCCCGGGGGGACAAGGATCCCACCCAAAGGCCGTCCTGTGAAGCGCCACCTCCATTTTTGTAAAATAGGAAAAGAGAGACAGAGAGAGACAGCCTGCCCGCGTTCCCCAGGGGCCGGGCTCACGGAAAATGGGCGGCATTTGAACTTGGTTCTCTGCAGAACCATCTCGAGCTCTTTTCAGAATAGAGGCAGGAGAGAATGGCCTCGTTTGCATGTTCGTGAGGGGAGAGGTAACGCGGACTCACCTGAGCATTCATTCTCTCCCTGTCGCCCTGGAGAGAGAGCCGGGAAGAGCACAGCCGAGCCCGCTGCCTGTCGTTCCATGACTGCTGAGCTGAGAATGTTTGGGACATTTCTGTGTCACCGGCTGAGAAAAGGGACAGCACAAGAGTGGCTCGCAGCACGGGACAGCGAGCTGAATTCAGATGGCAGCCCTGGTACAGGAGACTCGCGCGGGGCGGCCCCTCCGCACCGCCAGGCTGGGTGTGTCCCCGGCAGAGCGGCAGAGGTGCACAGGAGCCTGGTGCTCGCTCGGGCCGTTTGGAGGAGTCTGCGGTCACAGGCGGCCCGCTGCCACACTCGGGGCTCGGCCCCGATGCCACGGGGCTGTGCAGGGCTACCTGCTTCCCCCCTCCCTTGTGCTCGGGCCGGGCTCCTGGCCTTGGGAATTTCTCTGTGCTTCTGCTCCGCGTCCCAGGGCTCGGTGGGACTCAGTGCAGTTGGCGGTGCCGAGCAGGAACTCAGACCCGCTCCTGGCTCCTCTTAGCCTCTTAGCCTGGGGACAGGGGCCACTAGCACTCCTTTTGCGCCTCAGCTTCTGGGCATCCCAGCCCCGAAGCGGAAGGCGGTCCTGGGATCTGCACCGGTACCGCCTGCTGGCGAATGTCATCCTGGAGGCAGCTGGTGAGCAACAGCCACCAGCCCACCAGCTAGATCACTGCCCGAAGTCCCCTGGGCACCGATTGGGCTCCAGCTGAGCCCCACCTCACCTCCACAGCATGGACCACAGGGCCTGCATACAGTCGGTGACCCATAAGTGTTGCTCCTCCTCCCCGTCTAGCACGCAGGCTGGTGGTTGCTCTGAGGGTCGGGCACAGGGTGGTTTCCTCAATGCCACCTCCTCCAGTCCCAGGGTCCTGGTCCTCATCCTGTCCTCTGCCTCCCCGCAGGCTGCCGGAGGTCCGGATCTCAGACAATGGTCCCTACGAGTGCCACGTGGGCATCTACGACCGGGCCACCAGGGAGAAGGTGGTGCTGGCCTCGGGCAACATCTTCCTCAACGTCATGGGTGAGTGCAGGCCCCGGCCTCGGGGTCACGGGAGGAGGGGCGCGTGCGTGGCTGGCCTGGAGACCGCCTGCCACGACACCTGCCTCCGTGGAGCCTCAAGCACCTGCACCTGGGGCTCCAGCGTATGGCCTGGAACCCAGGCGTGGCCGGCGACTCAGAGGAGGAGAGGTCCCGGGCCGCAGCTGCCACAGGCTTGGACTCGCCGGCGTCCTCAAGGTGGGGGAGGGATGCGGGCCACTCACGGGCACCTGGCTCCAGACCGCGGTCTCAGGGAGGCACGGAGCCCTGAGCCTGAGGCAGTAGGAGCGCCTGCCTGGGCCGAGGAGGTGAAGGGGAGAAACCAGGGGCGGGTGCCAAAGCAGGGCGGCTCCGGGAGGTGCGCCTGACCCAGGGAGAAGGGTCCTGCCCTCCCAGTGCCTCCTGCCCCTGGGGCCCTTCTGGAGGCCAGAGACCACGTGAAGAGTCGGAAGTGCGCTGGGCTGGGTGGTGGGTTCCTGCGTCCCGGACCGTCTCCACGCCTCCTGAAAACTGGTGTCCGTCTCTGGCCGATTGTGTCCTGGGCCAGTCGGATCCAGCCCCGCCTCAGTTTCCCCGTTTGTGATCCCAGGCCGCTGCGCTGGGGCTCCAGCTCAGCTCTGCAGTGAGCATGCTGGGCACTGGCCTGGACTCTGGGTTCCGTGTCCTCTGACATTCTCATCAAACACTATCTACCGGGCACACAAAGCCTGCTGTCCCCGGGCCATCGATGGGAGCATAGGGGCCCCTTGGAAGCCCCTGATCTGGGAATCAAAGCCTGAAAAGGCCAGGCCTCCAGAGGGACCTGGGTCCTCGTGGTTGGGCCGTGGCCTCTGGCTTCCTGGAGGAGCCTGGATGTGAGGAGGTGGCCCGGCCAGAGGCTGCAGGACCACAGGGTATTGGCTCCCAGTGCTGAGCACGCCAGGGAGCCAGACAAGGAGCAAGACCCAGCCTGCACCATCGGCTCCCAGGCTGATGAGTCACGTGAACACAACTATTCGTTCACCGATCATTATTGAACACCTACTGTGTGCCAGGTACTGGACACAGACTTTTTTGGATTTTGTACCAGGGATTAAAGGCAGGGACCCTGAGCCACTGAGCACCCCTCCGCCCCAGCATGTTTTAGTTTCTATTTTGAGACAGGGTCTTGCTAAGTGCCCAGGGACTCCTCAGTTGCTAAGGCTGGCCTTGATCCTCCTGCCTCAGCCTCCCAAGCTGCTGGTATGACAGGCGTTTGCTACCGTGCCGCGCCGTGCCCAGGGGACACAAACCTTTACAAAGACAAAGTTCTACCCTCAGCACGTGAGGCGAGCACAGAACACATTCGTGAATGACCAGCGCAGCGACCGTGGGAAATACCAGGAGGGGACTGGTGGGTGACGTGAAGAGCCTGCATTGGGCCAGTGTCTAGTTTGGGGAGGGGACTCAGAGGCCCCTCTGAGGCCACGAGGTCACGTGCTTTTCATGTGTCTCGGCATTCACTCCTCATGACCAACCTGAGAGTCAGTACTGTATTAGCCTCATTTCTGCAGATGCAGAAACGGAGGCACAGAGCAAGCAAGCAACTTCCTAAGGTCACACAGCAAAATCTTCCTCTGGTATCAGGGGGCTCAGGGTTGTCCCAAGGCCCAGGGTGAGGCTGGCCTGTCTTACGAAGGGAAATTCAGAGCATCCTGGGTTGGGTTCTGCCCATCGCAACCAGAACTCAGGCATCTTGACTACTGGGCCAGCAGCGCAGATGCTACAGGTGAGCTTTGCTCCGTGGTGCCTGAGAGCAAGGCCAGTCTCCAAAAGCCACCTCCTCTGTGAGGCCCACCTGCCCCACTATGTCACCAAAACACCCTGAGCAGGTCACTCCCCCTGTGTAGCCTCGGTACAAAGTGGGACTTGGATCGGATAAGCCCAATTCCCTCCCAGTTCCAACACATTTGAGTTTGTCACCTCATCTGCCAGGTGTGAAAATTGAGTGAGGCACAGAGAGGTCTTGTGGGGCTGTCCAGGTTGCACAGCAGGCCTGATGTCTCTGATGAGCAGATGCGTGCGTCTCACCGAGACGGCTCCTTCCCACTACCGACCAGGGGTCAGGAGACTAAGGAGGCAGCCACGGAGGGAGCCTCCAGGTGGGCAGGGAGGGAGAAGCGGCCATTGTGGTTCCACCCACCGAGGGGATGAGGGCCCAGCAGGCTCTGCAGGAGGCCCAGGAGGGGCAGGGCCAGGGACACAGCCCCTGTGCTCCACCCTGGTGTCCCAGACAGCGTAAGGCTGGCCCCTGGAGACTGAAGACAGGACACCAGCTGGCCCAGCGCCCCCTTCACAGTCCACCCCTGCTGACCCGCTGCTCAGAGGTCACTGCGGTGCTTGGTCTTCCCACCCAGCTGTTCCGACAGGGCAGGTAGGCCCTTGCTGATTGGGACCAAGGGCCTCATGCCACAGCAGACGTGCGCCTGTCCCTCCCTGGATGCGCTGGACAGTGCAGGAGCCTCCAGCTTCGTGGACCTGCTGTAGAGAGTCCTGGCCCCGTTACTCCAGGGCACCGAGGCTCAGAGACCGAAAGTCACCTGCTGGGGCCGAAGTCCACCCTCGGAGCCAGCAGCTGTGCGGTCTGAGCTTCATGCACAGGACCCCCGGAGTCCAGGGGGACGTGCCCACTCAGTGGGGCCGGCAGCCAGGGCAGTGGACGTTTCGGGGAGCACAGCTTCGTGCGCCCTGGCTCCCTGGAAGCTGGAGTGTTCCTGCGCCTACCAGTGTGGCCCCCGGGCCTCCCGGGCTGGGTCTGCGCGGCCTGGCAGCCCAGCCCAGAGAGGGAGCTGGAATCTGCTCTGGCCGACAGAAGGGCAGCGCGGCCCCATGGCCCACGGCACCTGCTCTGCATGCCGCCCGGCCCTTGCTGCGGCCCCCAGGCGGTGTCCTGGCGGCCAAGTCTGTGGCTCTGCACCTGCAGATTCAGCCAAATGAGAGTCGACGCTGTTTCCTAGAAGCTGTGTCTTCTCTGATCACATGGAGCCTGCTTCTCGTCACTGCTCCTGGACAACACAGTGGACCAGCTGCTGACGGGGCGCTGACCTTGTGTAGCCGGCACAGGCGACCCGGAGATGATTCAAGTGCCCCGGGTCACATGCAGATGCTAAGGTCACTGTGTATAAGGGGCCTGACGTCTGTAGATGCCAGCCTCCCCACAGGGCTTCCCTGCAGACAGCGGGGGACGATGAGAGTGGGTCTTCCCCAGTCACAGAGGAGGGGACGAGGACCCGGAGGGGAAGGGCTTCTTCTGGACTCCAGAGCATGGTGTCCTCTGACCCAGAGTGTGGTGTCCTCTGACCCAGAGCATGGTGTCCACTGACCCAGAGCGTGGTGTCCTCTGACCCAGAGCATGGTGTCCTCTGTCCCAGAGCGTGGTGTCCTCTGACCCAGAGCATAGTGTCCTCTGTCCCAGAGCGTGGTGTCCTCTGTCCCAGAGCGTGGTGTCCTCTGTCCCAGAGCGTGGTGTCCTCTGTCCCAGGTGTGGTGTCCTCCCTGACCCAGAGTGTGGTGTCCCCACTGACCCAGAGCGTGGTGTCCCCACTGACCCAGAGCGTGGTGTCCCCACTGACCCAGAGCGTGGTGTCCCCTCTGTCCCAGAGCGTGGTGTCCTCTGACCCAGAGTGTGGTGTCCTCTGACCCAGAGCGTGGTGTCCACTGACCCAGAGCGTGGTGTCCTCTGACCCAGAGCATGGTGTCCACTGACCCAGAGCGTGGTGTCCTCTGACCCAGAGCATGGTGTCCACTGACCCAGAGCGTGGTGTCCACTGACCCAGAGCATGGTGTCCTCTCTATCCCAGAGCATGGTGTCCCCTCTGACCAGAGCGTGGTGTCCTCTGACCCAGAGCATGGTGTCCACTGACCCAGAGCGTGGTGTCCACTGACCCAGAGCATGGTGTCCACTGACCCAGAGCGTGGTGTCCTCTCTATCCCAGAGCATGGTGTTCCCTCTGACCCAGAGCGCGGTGTCCTCTGACCCACAGCGCGGTGTCCTCTGACCCAGAGCGCGGTGTCCTCTGTCCCAGAGCGCGGTGTCCCCTCTGTCCCAGAGCGCGGTGTCCTCTGACCCACAGCGCGGTGTCCTCTGACCCAGAGCACGGTGTCCTCTGTCCCAGAGTGTGGTGTCCTCTGACCCAGAGTGTGGTGTCCTCTGTCCCAGAGCGTGGTGTCCTCTGACCCAGAGCATGGTGTCCACTGACCCAGAGCATGGTGTCCACTGACCCAGAGCATGGTGTCCACTGACCCAGAGTGTGGTGTCCTCCGACCCAGAGCATGATGTCCTCTGACCCAGAGTGTGGTATCCTCTGACCCAGAGCATGGTGTCCACTGACCCAGAGCATGGTGTCCACTGACCCAGAGTGTGGTGTCCTCTGACCCAGAGCATGGTGTCCTCTGACCCAGAGCATGGTGTCCACTGACCCAGAGCATGGTGTCCTCTGACCCAGAGTGTGGTGTCCTCCGACCCAGAGCATGATGTCCTCTGACCCAGAGTGTGGTATCCTCTGACCCAGAGCATGGTGTCCACTGACCCAGAGCATGGTGTCCACTGACCCAGAGTGTGGTGTCCTCTGACCCAGAGCATGGTGTCCTCTGACCCAGAGCATGGTGTCCACTGACCCAGAGCGTGGTATCCACTGACCCAGAGCATGGTGTCCACTGACCCAGAGTGTGGTGTCCTCTGACCCAGAGCGTGGTGTCCTCTGACCCAGAGCATGGTGTCCACTGACCCAGAGCGTGGTATCCACTGACCCAGAGCGTGGTGTCCACTGACCCAGAGCGTGGTGTCCACTGACCCAGAGCGTGGTGTCCTCTCTATCCCAGAGCATGGTGTTCCCTCTGACCAGAGCGCGGTGTCCTCTGACCCAGAGCGTGGTGTCCCCTGTCCCAGAGCGCGGTGTCCTCTGACCCAGAGCGCGGTGTCCTCTGTCCCAGAGCATGGTGCCCTCTCTGTCCCAGAGCATGGTGCCCTCTCTGTCCCAGAGCGTGGAATCTCTGTGTCCCAGAGCCCCCTGCCCAGGCCAGCTCAGAGGAGCACAGACGGGCGGCTGAGGCTCAAGGAGACAACCCGTAGAGCAGCGTGCTCTGGACCCAGGGCCTGGCGCATTCTGGGTGATCAACAAATAGTGTCTCCTGTGACAAAGGGTGACGGGTCAGGAAGCCAGGCCACCTGGGAAAGGGCTGAACACCGTTCTGCCGCCCACCTCCACCTCCTCGTCCTCCAGACATATTCTCCACCAGACTTGGGGTGCGTCACCCAGGGACATGTCGGGCCAGGTCAGTGGAGAGGGCAGCGGAGGAGCTGGGCCAGCCCAGGGCCCCGTGGAGGCGCAGGGAGCAGCCATGTCCCTGGCCGCCCGCACACCTGGGGCGCCTTCCGCCCGCAGCCACTTCAGGGGCCCCAGGAGTTCAAAACGCAGCTGCCGATGTCCTGCCCGTAATGTCCGCCCGCCAGGTGGTGGGAGAGACGCTGGGAGCCCGGGTGGCGCCAAGGGCGAGGGCCCTGCTCTACCCAGCCGCCCTCACTTCCCAGGCCACAGCCGCATGCTGGCCCCGCGCGGCCCACGCCAGTCCCTCCAGGACCGAGGCTCCCCGGGCTGGGGGCGGGCAGCGGGTCCAGGGTGCCCTGCTACAGCCAAGCAAGGTCGTCGGGCCCAGCTCCCCTAGCTGGTCGCCCTGCTCCTCGGGACAGCGCTCCTCTGTCCCCCAGGCCCCGTCAGGCCCAGCTGAGGCTCCAGGCCGCCTGCCCCGCAGGGCCTGGCGCTGACCCACAGGCAGTCGTGTGACCCGCACCAGCAGGCGTCCCGGATTCCCAGGAGGGAACAGAGGCTCGGGGAGGGAGGGCCAGTCATGGGAGGGACAGAGCTGGGTCGCATCGGGTCTGCCCGAGCCACGGCGGATGCCCAACAGCCCCCCGACCGCCAAGGGGACCCCCACATCGACATAAAGGCCCTTAGGAAGCAAATGTCGACGGAGCACAGGGCACAGGGACGGAGGAGCAGGTGGACCGCGGGAAGACTGAGCGCTCGAGGGGCACTCGGGGCCCGTGGCCAACGGGGTTCCCTGCCCTCAGGGGTCTGTCGAGGCTGGGGAGGGGGGACCTCCCGGGACCCCGTCTCTGTGCCCTGTCCCCATGTTTTTCTCACCCCGACCACTAACTTGGAGTCCATCAGGCTGGATACAGATCCGCGGTGACATGGACAGGCCAGCACCACCCTCCTTTCCAGAAAGGAACGTGGCTTTGTCCAGATACGAAGTGACCCGGGTGCCACACGTGCAGGTGTCCCGACTCCCGTCCCCTCTCCGGTGCCCGCCAGGCGCGTCCCACTGAAGCTCAGCAAGAACAAGAGGCAGCCATGCGGGCCCTGGGGGCAGCGCGGCCAGGGAGGCAGGCGACAATAAGAAAACAGCAGCGGGGACACCCAGAGGGACGTGGGGTGACGGAACAGGTGGTCAGTGAGGCCTCTCGGCAGGTGACCCCCAGACAGGGTCACCCCGGGGGCCTCACAGCTCCTTCCTGAGCCCCAGGTGCCAGGCCCTGCTGCAGGCCCAGGACCCGGAGGACGCGTCTCCTCCCAGGGGCGTGGGGGAGAGTGAATGGCTTCGTGACTGTGTTCGTCCCCCAGGGCTGCTGGGGACACATGGCCACAGGCCGGAGCCTTGACGAGGGAAATACGTCTCCCAGCCGGGGAGGCCTGAAGTCTGAGGTCTGCAGGACCGTGGTCTGCGCCCCCGGAGGCTTAGGGAAAATCCCTCCTTGCTTCCTGGGGGCCCAGACAGTCCTGGACGTCCCTGGCCTGTAGGTGCCTCTGCCTCTGTGGTCACACGTGTCTCCCTGTGGGTCTGAGTCTCTGTCCAACTTCCTTCCTATGAGGACACCTGTCCTTGGATTGACCCACCGTGGTCCAGTGTGACTGGCCGCAGTTTGATCACCTCTGCAAAGACGGTCCTCCAAGCCAGGAGCAGGCCTAGAGCTTCAGCATGTTCTTCTGGGGACACAGTTCCAACCCACAACAGGAACCAGCCAGGAGGTAGCAGACCGGGATTCGGTGACACGGGTCACCTGCCTCTGCGCTTTTCTGACCGCAGACATTGTGCTAAGCACTTGGCCTGTCCACTCATAAGCAACGCACAGACATGCTGAAGGGTGGTCACTACCGTCTCCCAAGCATTACGTCACCTGCCCAGGCTTCCCAGCCTGCTGTGCCAGCCGCGTGCCATGGAGTAGGGGTCCAGACTCACGCATTGATAAGCACTGAGAAGATGCTCCACCTCAGCGCCCCCTCCTCTTCTGGAAGCTTCTGTGTGAGTTTGGTCAGAGTGACACCAGACTGCGCCAGGTCTTTCCAAATCTGCGCCAGGAGTCACAGAGCCCTCCCCAAAGAACAGATGTTACTAGACTCGGCACGTTCTTGTTCTTTTTGTTTGTTTTTCAGTATACTCTGAATTTTTATTGGGTGTGGTGTTTTAGTATCCTTTTAAGAAAGCAATTTTATTGAGATATTAACAGGGCATATAATTTACTCATTTAAAGTGTATGATCCAGGGACATTCGGCATAGTCACAGGGTTCAGCCACACCCCCACAGTCAATTTTCAGATGTTTTCATCATTCCCCAAAGAAAAGGTGTGTCCATTAGCAGTCACTCCCTCACTGTGTGTCCCTGACCCCCTTGGTCTTAGACAACCTCAACTCTTCTGTCTGTATGGATCTGTTGGTTCTGAATGTTTCATATAAATAGGATCATACAAAATGTGGTCTTTGGTGCTGGCTTCTCGCACTTAGAGTAATGTTTTCAAGGCTTACCTGTGTTGTCCCGTGGAGTCTGGACTTCATTCCTTTTCAATGCTGAATAATATTCCACTGTGTGGATAGACCACATTTGTTCACCGGTTCATCAGTGGAAGGACATTTGAGTTGTTTCCAGCTGTTGACGATCGTGAATAATGCTGCTATGAACATTCATGTGTAAGTTCTTGTGTGAGGGCATAGTTCAATTCTCCTGGCTATACCTAGGAGTAGAATTACTGGGTCAATGGTAAGTTCACGTTTGACCTTTGGAGGGACGAGTGACCAGAGTCCTCTTTTTAGATAGGAAGTGGTATCGTCGTGGTTTTGAATTGCGTTTTCCCCACCGTCAGTCATACTGAGCACCCGTTCTATCTTCCTTGGCACTTGCCTCTCTTCGGTGGAGAAATGCCTCTTCAGCTCCTTCGTTCATTTGCAGTTGGGCTACTTTTGATCATTGAGTTCTAAGTCCTCTTTACCTAATCGAGAGGCCAGTCCCCTGTGGGGTGTTAAATTTGCGTACTTCCCTCCCGTTCCACAGGTTTCCGGATTGCTTTCTTGGTGGCGTCCCCTGGAGGACAAAGGCTTTGAGTTCCATGAAGTCGAGTTTCTCTCTTCTTACTTGCTCCCTGAGCGTCCTGGCTAAGATTTCGCTAACCCAAGGTCACACTTACGGCTACGCTTTTCTTCTAGTGTTTTGTGCGGTGTTAGCTCCCACACTGGTGGGTACGGTGCATTCCGGGTGGATTTTGACCATTTACACGTGGACATCCCTTGTCCGCACCATTTGCTGAATGAGCGATCCACCGTCCAGTTCTCTGGCATCCTTGTTGACAACCAACTCACCGAGACAGGACGGGAGGCTTCGCTTGGGCTGGTCTCCACCTCCCGCGTTCTCTCTCTCTCTCTCTCTCTCCCTCTCTCTCTCTCTCCCCGTGAGCTCACCTTAGGCACCCCTATGCTTTGAAGAGCCACCTGGCTCTTCCGATCTGGTTCTTTGCTCCCCAGCTAGGTGACTTTGGGCAGCGGGCTCCCGGGCAGCTCCCCTGTGGCCAGCTTCTCAACTTTCCCATGGACAGTTCACCTGGGGCTAATGAGGGTACCCAGAGGGAATGGGGAGCCGGGGCCCCAGCAGCCCCATCTGGGAGGCTGGCCAGAACCTGGCTCCCGGGGATGGACGCTGCCTTCTGGGACAGATTCTGGCACCCAGCTCTCGGACTCCAGCCTAGCGTTCCTCTTTAGAAAAAGCAGCAGGTTCCCAGGACTGGAAATTGGGGTGTTAAGAACCCCTATCTCTTGGGCCAGGGATGCCGCTCAGTTGGTAGAGTACGTGCCTCGCGAGCACAAGGCCCTGGGTTTGGTGCCCAGCACCGTGTCTCCAGGGCAGTGCGGAGGTCCGGGCTGGGAGCAGACCCTGCCCCCTCGAAGGCCGCTCATCTCCAGCAGCCTGAGCAAAAGAAGCAGCCCGCGGGAGGCGCGAGGGAAGTGGGTTGGGTCCGCAGAGACCCCCCTTTGAGAAGGCGGCGTGGGCACAGACGGCCCTGGCTGGCGCAGCTCCCAGGCACAGCCCACCCTGCTGGCCTGCATGATCCGGCCAGTGGGCAGGTTCGACCAGTGGATGGCGGCCGCTCGTCAGTCCCTGCCCCCCAGGCAGGGCTGCTGAAAGCCAGAGTCAGAGCCGCAGCCCAGGACGCCTGCCGAGTGGGAAGTTGCCAGCCGCCCCCTGGCTCGGAACCTGAGTGGATAAGCCCCCTGCTGGACTCAGCTGATTACATTAACTGGCCGCAGGCGACTGCTGTGACCCAGGCTCCAGGGAGCCAGCCTGGCTGCTGCAACAGGAGGCCTGGGCAGGTTGGGGTCCAGGCCAGAGCTCCAGAGAGGTCCGGGGTCACCCAAGAAAGAGAGTTACGAGCTCAGACACCACCTCCTGCCTTGGAGGCCCCCGGGGCCTGAGGCCAAGCAACGCCCCCACGGCAGGCCTGTCTCCACTTCCCCTCCCTCCAGTCCTCTTCCTACCACTCCTGATCAGGGACAGGCACGTGACCCACGTCCTCCAAACTAGAAAAGGAGGAGGCTGGATAATCCCCCATTGGAAAATTCTCCCTCTATTAAATTACACTGGTCGTAAATAAGGAGTCCAGTCCCTTGGAGAGCTGAGGAATGGCTGGAGGTACCGGCTTTGGATTGAGACATGAATTTTCTCCCCAGCCCTGAGACTAATAGTAATAAAAGCAGCTAATGTTTATTGAGCATTTACTACACACCAGGCACAGTTCCGCTTAGCACCTGCCATATCATTTATAACGGCCCTCCAAGGTAGGTGCTAGTGTTACCTTCCCCGCTTCACAAGTGTGAAAACTCAGACGTAAAAGCATTTGCCCAAGGACACGGGTCTAGTAAGGGTGGGCAGCTGGACGGACAGCCCGAGCACCCGACCTCAGTGCCTTTGGCAGGTTATGGATCTCCCGGGGCCTCAGTTTCCCTGTCTGCCAAGTAGAAGTTACAGCAGCATCTGCTGGGCTGCAGGGTGACATCCAGGAGGCTGGCGTCCTAACCAGGGCAGAGCAGCTGTGAGAAGGGAGCCAGCCCAGGGCCCGGGCAGCAGCACAGCAGTGGACACGGAGGCCTTTCCCATCAGAAGCCCCGGGGTGAGGGGCCAACAGGAAGGAGGGGACAGATGCGCAGACCTGGTAGGACCCAGGGCTGGACAGAGAGGCTGCCCTGGGAAGGCCCCGGGGCAGCAGCCGATGTCGCTCAGCAGACGGGAACGAGGAAGTGGGCCCAGGGCCTGCACAGGCCTCGTCTGCCTGCTGAAGCTGCCGCCGGGCTGTGGAACAGGCAGCTGGCTGAACTGAGCTGGCACGAACTGGCCAGGGCTGAGGCCAAGGCCCAGAGGACTGAGGCGGAAGAGCCGAGCTGGTCCGAGCTGCCCGAGAGCGTGCTCAGAGGCCGGCGCCATCTCCTTGAGTGTCTGGAAGCAGCTGGGGCCTGGGGAAGGACGTCCACTCTGCCCGCCCACCCGTGGGCCTCCCAGCTGGTGGAGGCCGCCGGCCGAGAGCCAGTTCAGAGAGGGGCCAGACAGATGGGTCTGGGGCTCGGAGGAGCACTCTGAAGCTAACTGGGTCATCTAGCAAGGACAGTCACTTCCAGCTTCAGCCTCAGCCTGCTGGCTGCCTCCACACAGGCGTCCGGAATCCTCCCTCCCTCCGGCTCTGAACCCGGCCCTGCAAAGGCAGGTGCCCTGACCGCAGCCCGCTCTGCCCCAGCCCCAGGCCCAGCACTTCCTCAGTGGCCCTCGCTCCTCCCCCACATCCCGCTGGTCCCACGATACCCAGGACCAGTGAGGGAACCAGGGGCTGCTCAGAGAGGTCACGCTGCTGCCCCGCGCCCCACAGCAGTGAGCAAGGTGAGACTTGAGCTCAGGCCCGCTGGAGCCAGAGCCCCTGCTTCCTCTACACGAGGCTGCCAGCAGGGACACTAGGGCAGCCCTCTGGCCTCTGGGTCAAGGGCCTCACCAGCACCAGGCCTCCGCTTCCCAGGACAGCACGAAACGTCTCTGCTGGAAGTCAGAGGCGGGGATCGGCCTCCCCATTTTACCGAGGAAGAAACTGCGTCTGCTCACGGGGGAAGGTGGCGAGTGGACTGGGAGGCCACAGTTCCTCCCTGGGGACCTGAGGCCCCCGGCTGGGGATGGAGGCCAGGCCTTGAGGCCCACGTGGGGTGTGACTGGCAAGCCCGTGATTCGAGGCAATGAGCAATTTGGTCCAGCAGCACAAACATTTGAGGTGCACCCTGTCCCTGGGGCCCCCTGATGGTCACCCTCCCTTCCCCAGGGGACTCAGAGTCCGGCTAGGAGGACATTTGCTCGCTCACCTCTCACTCTTGCTCATCCACTGAGTCAACCAGCTTTTGTACGCTTCTCTCCCATGGGCCGGCTCCAGGCAGGGACTGGGAGTCCCGTCCCCTAGAACAAATGGTGAATCTGCAGTGACAAGGGACAAACGTCATTCCAGGCACTTCACATACATTAATTCATTGAATCCTCACAAGCTTGGGGAAGTAGGTACTTGTATTATTTCTATTTTAACAAATGAGGAAACTGAGGCCCAGAGAGGTAAAATATCTGACCCAAGGTCACACAGCGAGTAAGCAACAGAGTTTCTTTCCCAATGTGGATCACCTGGCTCCAGGGCTTCCCTCCCACCTCAGGTTGAATGGCCCATCACCCCCTCGAGCAGGAGGAAGACTCATCCGCTCCCCTGAACTGTCCAGGCAGCTGCAGCCCCCCACGCCCCTCGCCTTCCCGGCCCTCCTGTGTCCAGCTGCCCTCTCCTCTGGGGTTCATCTTGCCAGCCTCCCAGCCCTTCCAGAGCAGCCTGCGGGGCGTCATTAAACCCTGAGGAGCATGAGGTCAGCGCCCACCTTTATCCTCTCCACCTCCGGGAGCTGGATTTAGTGGCCCCGGCAGAAGGTAAATGACAGGTGATCTGTGGCTGCTGGCACGGCGCCTCCGGGCCGTGATTCAAGCAGCAGGCGGGAGCCGAGGTTGCAGGTGCTAACAGAGCTGTGCGTGGCCGGAGACCCGAGACCGGGCGGCCTGGGGCCAGGAGCACCCCGAAGGACGCAGCCCGCAGACAGGGAGTGCCCCGAGCAGAAGGGAACCTGAGACCAGGGCCACGCAGGACGTCGCCTCGGCCTGGGACGCAGCAGGCCTGACTCTGCTCCCTGGCGCCGGATTCCTGACTCGGTTTCCCCATCCGTACATGAGGACGCCGGGCCCCTGCACCTGCTCCCAAGGAACCACAATCACAAAAGTCCTCACAGAGTAAGCTCATGCCCCGTGGGCCTTCCAGATCGTTCTCTTGCTTAGTTCCCATGACAGCCTGTGAGGTAGTCATTCCTGCTTTACAGAAGGGGAAACTGAGGCTCAGAGAGATGACACAGCTCACCCAAGGTCACATGGCTAGTGAGTGACCAAAGGGACACTCAAGCCCCTCTCTCTGACTCTGGGAGGACACCAGGGGCGTAAGGCCCAGCGTGTGTCCCCAAGGAGTCCGTGAATGATATGGTGGGGGGGATGAAGAGGGCACAGGCTTCCAGAAGTCCAGAAGGAAAACAGGAGCAGAGGGGGCGGGAGCCCGAGGGAGTCTCATCCTGGGAGGGCCCAGGAAGGCTTCCTGGAAGGGTGGCGTGGCGCTGGCTGCAGCAGGCTGGGGGAGACAGGCAGGGGGCCTGCAGGTGCAAGGAGCTCCGTGGCCATGACGTGGGGGAAGCTGGAGAGAGCTGACAGAACCCGGGGCTGGGCAGGGGCAGGAAGAGGCGACAGTAAGGGCACACTCGCCGCGATGGCACTTACTCAGTGCTGTGTGTGCAGGGCACGGTCCGTCTGCGGGCTGTGGGACCTCTGCCCCACGCCTCCAGATCCGGGTGGGCAGGGGAGCTCCCCACGGCAGCCTGGGGAGGGGTCAGAGGCAGAGGTGGACGGGGTGGACAGGTGTTCCCTGGGGAGCAGGTGCATTTGAGGTCAGGGCAAACCAGGTGGCTGAGGCCCTGCGCTCTGGGCTGGGCTGGCCAAGGCCCTGGGCACTGGACCTCTGAGGCTCCCGCCCACTCACCCCAGCCAAGTCCCTCTGCCCTGGCCAGCAGCCTCGCTCTGCCCACCCAGTTCTTCCAATGGTCGCGACCCAGCGTCCAGCACAGCGAGGAGGGGCACGTGCTTTGCGGAACCTGGGTCACGGTACCCACGTGTCCACCATATGGACCCAATAACCTTTTCAGAGCGAAAGGTCCAGGAGAAAACGCCCGACACCGTCCCACCCAGCGCCCGTCACGGCTCCTCCCTGGAAATCGCTTTCCGAGCAGCGAGCCACACACGTGGTTCACCTGCCCTCCGACCCAGAAATCAGTCCTCAAATGCTGACCGAACAGGAAAGGTGGCCCATGCCCCAGGCAGGGCCACAGGGGTGCCTCCGGGAGGCTGGGGTGCCTCAGCGCATGCTCGAGTGTTGCGTCGGGGACGAGCAGGCCGTGGGCATTGTGTGCTGCCCCTGACCGTTTACCTGAGGAAGCTGAGGGGCACCAGACTCAGCAACAGAGCCTCGGCGGAAACAGCTCCGGACGCCTCTGCCCCCCGAGAAAACAAGCAAGCAAACCAAAGAATATCGAGCAAAATTTACTGCGAGCCTGCTAAGTGCAAGCACGGCCACCGTAGAGTGCGGTGGTTTCCCTTGTGATTGCCAGGCTGACCGGCGCCACCCCCACTGTCCAGCATCGGGAGAGCGTGACAGGGTAACGAGAAAACCCAAACCTGAAGCTGGACAGCCTAACTTGGGCCATCAGCGTGGGGCACTCTCTCTACCTCATTCCCCACGAGCCCCACATGTGACCTCTCTCGTCATCACTGTCCCCTGGGAGGGGCCCAGGAAGCCAAGCAGCTGCCTCAAGGACACTTTGCAGCTATACCCGAAGGGCTGTGACCTTGGCACACCACCAGTGGAGTTTGCCTCGCTTTGAGCCCTGGAGCACCAAGGCCTGGCATTGGAGGGACACAGTTCCCTGGAGGGACAGGGTACTCCCTGAGGTGGGGGGCAAAGGTGTGGCAGAGACCGCGGGCCCCTGGCCCACTGCCCTCTGGCCAGGAGCCGGCTTCCCCAGGCTTCTCTGGTAAAGCTGCGAATACGGCACCTAGTGAAACTGCTGGTGTGTGTAATGTGTACCTCTGGGGTACGCTGAACACATCCCCAAGTTGGCCAGCCTTCCTGCTATTTAAAACGAATTCACGTCACACCCCATAGATTTCATCTCTGCAGAAACGGCACCGAGTGTGGGGCTTAAACACATCCACTGTTGTCACATAAACTACCGTGACCCGGAGGAGCTGCCATGGTCACCCACGCACAGGGCCTCCAGCCAGCAGGACCCACCACCCGCCCCTCCCCCACAGGCACTCTCTGGGCCCAAGGGTCCACGCAGGACTGGCAGCTTAGGAGACCAATCAGAAAACTAGGAACCCCCCAAGCAGCCAATCAAGGCAATTATAGAAAGTTGCACCCAGCAGTGGGAGTCCGGCTTTGGGAACTTGAGGTCCCTTGTCCCAATCAGTGCATAGAGCCAGGGACGCTCCAGAGTGCCAACTATTCCCTGTGAAGCCAAGCTGATGCTTCCAGTTTCCTTGAGCCTTTTCTGCTTACTGAGCACCTACTATAGACCAAGCCCTCGGTTCACTTAGCAACCCGGGGAGCGGTTCTTACTATACGGAATTTAGAGATCAGCCAACTTGGCGCTGGCGCAGGTCAAGGCAGAGGTTGGCGCACTAGAACTTGCTCTGGAATCACCTGGCGAGCTAGTTAAAACCCAGATGGCGGGATCTGGAATGGGCTCAAGAATCTGCAATTCCGCGCAGCTTTTTGCCTGATGCTGCTGGTCCAGGGAACGCATGCCGAGAATCGCCAGGTTCAGGGAACAGTCTAGAAAATAGCCCTAGGGTGCAAATCCAGCTCCGACACAAAGCCTGCGGCCAGGCCTCCCCGCTGCCCCCGGGAGTGCGGGAGCCGGGAGCTGGATCTGCCCGCCGGCTCCCTGACCCCGCCGCGCACGCAGCTGCCCCTCCAGCCTCCCCGCTCCCCCGGAGCAGCCATGGACTCCAGCTGGGGTTGTTAATTTTATCCTCTACCACAGCGAAAGCACGACAGCTGGCGGGGGAGGCGAGGCAGGGCGCGGGGCTGCCAGCCGGCTCCGAGGAGCGGGAGGGCGCGTGCACTACGCCCGCCCAGCCTCCGGGCTCCTCCCGGAGAGGCCGGTGTCTAGCGGGGAGGATCCTGGGGCAGGGGCACCGGCACGCTGGCCACGCCCTGGACCCGAGGCGACACGCCCCCCGCCATCCCCGCCCCTCGTCCTCCCCGCAGCAGGGACTCCAGGGCCAAGTTCAAGGTGGAGGCGGGGGCGCGGCTCAGCAGCTGCCGCATAAAAGGGCCCATTGCAGCCGCGTAAGCAGACGCGGCGTTTCTCGCGCGTCACTGGTGGCGGCTCCATTTGGGGGCTTTTGTCAGGTTTTTTTCCCCTTGACTGCTGTTACTACTCAGCTCAATATTTAATTTTCCCATAAAACAGAGACTTGCTCTTTCTCGCGCCCCCTGTGCTGGGGCGGAGACCCCCGGCTGGGGGAGGCTCTGCTGGGAGGAAGGACCGGCGGGCAGGGACTGGAGGGCGGCCGCCTGCCCCGCCCCGACTGGTCCCCCAGTGTTAATGAGCACGTCCTTGTCCTTGTCCGCCGGGCCCCTGGACACTAAGGGCAGTGTCCCTGCTAGTGCGCGGGGTCGGAGGAAAGGTCACCGTGTGCAATAAGCAGTATAACGCGCCCTACGAAGAAAATGAAGGGCCTGACAGAAGGAAAGCTTAGACCTATAGCTTAGACCAGGAGCTGAGGCTGGAGGACGAACCGACCTCGCCGAGCCCGGAGCAAAGGACTTTGGGGCGCAGAAGCCGCAGATGCACGGGGCTGCCTGCGGCTGGACTGAGCAGGGGGTGTTCACGGACAAAAAGGCAAAGAAGGAAATGAAAGGAACAACCGCTCGGTGTGTTTGCGGTGTGGTGATGCGGGGGCTGTTTGGGAGGTGGCTGGAGGGGGCGAGGCCCCTCACTGCGGGTTTGTGGGGTTCCCCCAGCAAGCTGCACGCTTGTCTGTGCTCAGAGAAAGGAAGCCAGCAGGGATGGAAAGAGGCTACCGAACGGCCGGCTGGAACTCTGAGGTTGGGCTGAAGACAGGCAGAGCCAGCCCCCAGGGACGCTCAACGTAGCACAGACAGACAGGGACCCGGGACAGAATGACAAACTGCAGTGATCAAGACGTACACAGGATGCTCCAGACACCCAGGAGAAAGGCCCCGGCCCAGCGAATCCAGGAAGGCTGCCTGGAGGAGGAGGCTGTGGGCCAGGCCTAAGGTGGGAGCTGGGCTGAGCAGCAGAGGCCTGCAGGGCAGGGCACAGGGGGAGGCTGGCGGGGGCTCTCTGGCTGCGGCCCAGCAGGTTTCCTGCAGAGGGCGCCCTCTCCAGGGGCATCTCTGAGGAGCAGAAAGACTGGCAGAGTAGATGGAGGAGAGAGGAAAATACCAGGGATACGAGACCAAAAAGAAAGAACTTAAAACAGGGAACACAGAGGGACATTTATATTCATGGACACTTTTATATTAAGAGGGTAGTTTTCTCTCTTTTTTGAAATATGGCATAATGACGAGCCACTGAGTGAAAGGCAGTTAGTCAATAGAGCGGCACGCTGCGAGGAAAGAATGGACTTTTTTGCAAGTAATATAATTTTGAGCTTGTCTGTCCCTTCCCCCAGGCCTCCCCCAAATCTAACGGATGACCTCCCGTGATAAATGGCACTCAAACAGGGGCGTGGAGTGGCACCCCAGGGGCAGGGAGATGGTCCCTTCCCAGAGACAGTGGAGGAATGGAAATGTCCAATGCGGCCCTCCCACAGGGGAGGGTGTGGGCAGCAGGGAGGTGGGACTGGCCAGGCTGAGGCGCTGGCTCAGCACTTGGCACCTCACGGGGGTGCTAGGTCCACCTCATCATCTGCTTCCACCCCGGAAGCCTGAGGGCAGGCAGCGTGTCTGGTTGAATCCATTTTACAGACGGGAAGATGGAGGTCCAGAGAGGCCACTGATCTGCCCTCAGATCCACGGCCGCTGGCAGCAGAGACGTGGAGCAGGTGTCCTGGGGCTGCCGGGAGGCTGGGCCTCTTGCCTGGATGGAGAGCTGAACTGTGGTGGTCACAGTCAGACGCGGACTCGGGGCAGAGGTCCCTGCCCACGAACGCTGGGGTTGCGTCAGATCAGGTTTGCGCCCCCAAGCTGCAGCGGCCACGGGGTGATTTACGGAGCAAAGACCGGACACATTATCTCCAGGCTGAGTTACGGCGACCGAAGCAAAGCTCCGCCTGCGAGACAGAGTCAGGCGATATCTCAGAGTTCATGTCGTAAAACCGATCACCCGGCCGTTACGCACGGTGTCCGCGGGAACTGGCCAGGCCAAAGTGACCTCAACTCCTGCCTCCCCAGTGGGGAGGAACGGGGCCCTGGAGCCTCGCAGGGAGACGCAGCTGAGTCACAGGAAGCCACTTCACCTTGCCTGGTGCTGCACAGATTGGTCAAGGGAACGTCTAGAAGCCCTTCTCTCCACTAAGTCAAAGTGAGAAATAAGCCGGAAGGTCTCCTGGCTCTGCGGTGGGGATTCGGGGCCATTCTGTGGTGGTGTCTTCAGCCTGTGGCGCCGCAGGCCCACGGGACGGGGGTGGCCCTTCCTGTTGCCTGGCTCTGCTGTTGACAGTGGGGTGACCTCAGAAGTGTCTTTAAATTCGGAAGCTCCGCCCGAGTCTCGGCTCTTCCCAGGACTGTAATGGCCACGGCAGGGCCCACCACTGCCGGTCGGTCCCCACGCGACATAAGCCCGCTTGCCGGCTCAGAGCGCGTCAGATGAGTGCTCCCGCAGGTGTCAGGGGCACGTCCACCCCCTGCCCAGGGAGCACTGCGTGGGCACCTGTGAGGGCAGCTCTCAAAGGCCACAGGAGCCAGGCGGCAGGGAGGGGTACAGCCGTGAGCCAGGGGTCTTTCCTGGGGGCTCTCTGCCCTTCTGTGCTCCCTGGTTCTCCTCACCCGGGTGGCCTCCCAGGACAGCGCCCGTCCTGGAGCCTGACTTGGGGTTATCCTGTCATGGACCACGTGGCCTTGTCCACCGCAGGGTGTGTGCCTTTGGATGGACCTTCTTGGGCTAAGGGGTGGATCCCAGGCACGGGGATGGACATGGGGACAGGGATGGAGACTGGGATGGGAATAGGGATGGGGACAGGCCAGGGCAGAGGTGGGGTGGACATGGGGACGGGGATGGAGGCGCAGAGGGAGGTAGAGATGGGATGTGCCAGGGAGCCCAGGAAGCAGGGGTCCGTGGGAAAGAGCCTCACCCAGTCCAGGGAAGGGTCGGAGGAGAGGAAGGACAGGTGACAGGAGCAGGGAGCACCCTGGAGCAGCCAGGGACGGGGACGTGCCCAGGCGTGGACGGCTTTCTGACTGCTGCACTCAGAGTCCTCCGCCAAGTGACAGGAAGCAAGATGCAGAGTGACATTTTCCCCAGACACAGTGCCCGAGGAGATGTTGATGGGAGAGTGGGTACCGGGCGTCCGCGCTGACTGCCGCAGCTCACTGTCTCCCCGTCCCCACAACTGAGTCCATTATTGTCTTACGAGCTTGATTAACTGTACGAATTGCTAACACCTGCTCAGAAATACAACGGGGGACGGAGCACAGCCCCCAATCAGGCCTGCGTGGGTGCTGTGCGTGACGCGGGTGCAGATCTCCAGAATCCGTGTGAGTGTGTGTGTGTGTGTGTGTGTGTGTGTGTGTGTGTGTGTGTGTCCTGCAAAGGGCCCTGGCTGCTGGGATCCGGATGCCTGGGTGCCAGTCAGGGCTGCGCCGTGGACTTACGGTGTAACCGCAGGCAGATCGGCCCTGCCCATGCTCGGTTTGCTTACCTGGAAAACGGGAAGTCCAGGTCAGAGTCGTCAGTCGAAATGCAACGCCAATCAGTACGTAACACTAAGTTTGCTAATAAGCACCTTAGAAAAGGTAGAACTAAAAAGCAAACTTAATTTTAATAGTATATTTATTCAATGCAATATATCTAAAATAGTATCATGTCAACATGTCATTAGTATAGAAATACTAGTGGCATATCATACGCTTTGTTTTTAAAAAAGTCAAGGCTTCAAAACTTGGTGTGCATCTATGTCCCCAACCCACGAGAACTTGGGCAGGTCACATTTCAAATGCTGCTGGCATGAGTGGCTACTGTGTTGGTGCAAGTCTGGGCACCTTCTGGGCTCCTTTCTAATTATGAATGTCCCAAAGCTGAGGCCAGGCCCCCCAAAAGAATGTTAATAACTAACTCTGTCAACGAGTGCAGCTATCTACGTTTGGGGAGCACTTGGAAAACATTTTGCAGGTCTACTTTGTCAAATCTTCACAAGTACCTTGTAAGTCCATTTTGCAGATAAGGAAACTAAGGTTCAGAGAGGTGAAGTAACTTGTCCAAAGTCACACAGCCAGTAAGTGGTACAGCTGGTCTTTGAACTTTGGGTTGTGTGATCTAGAGCCCACACTCTTAACCACCGTCCTAATCTCTGTCCTTTCTTAATGAGGGTACAGGGCTGGGGTGTAGCTTAGTGGTAAAGTACCTGCCAGGGTTCCAACCTCGGCACAACAAAAATAAAGTTAAATCATATTATTTAAGACTGCTAACCTACACTGTGCGCATTTTATAAGCATCTCGTTTATGCCTCAGTGCAATTCTCTGAAGAAGGTTCTAGGTGTCTGAGTTCTGCTCAGTGAAGGCAAGAAAGAATGAGCACGTAGCTTGGAGGTGCCCCTGCCTAGCTCTGAGCGTCCAGGATTCTTGCAGGTTATGCTACCTGCCCCTGTGTTATGGTTTGTACATGAGGGGCCCCCCAGAAGCTCATGCATGAGACAGTGCAAGAAGGTTCAGAGGAGAAATGACCCAGTTGCCAGTGTTAATCCAATCAGTGTTTTGATCCCCTGATGGGATTAACTGGGTGTTGACTGACGTGGTGGGCGTGGCTGCAGGAGGTGGAATTGGGGCGTGGCCTGGGGGTGCCTGTTCTGTATCTGGAGCGTGGAGTCCCTCTGCCTCCTGATGATGTGAGCTGCTTCCGTCTGCCACACTCTCCCACCATGATGTTCTGCCTCACCTCGAACCCCGAGGAATGGAGCGGGCCTTCTGTGGACTGAGACCTCTGAAGCCGTGAGCCCCCAGATAAAGCTTTCCTCCTCTATAATTGTGCTGGTCGGGTCCTTTAGTCACAGCAGTGAAATAGCTTGACTAAAACAACCCGTGTGCATGCCCAGCTTGTGCTGAGCCCTACCTGGCACCGCGCCTGAACTTTAGGGCAATGAATGAACTACAGCCACCACAACAGAGGGGTCTCTGGAGGTCGGGATGGGCCAGGGAAGGGAATATGTTCCTGGTGGCGAAAACGTGCACTTGGGCCCGATGGTACCAAGAGGTACCAGCCCCCCTTGGAAGGCTGAGCCGGCCCAGCTCCAGGTCAGAAGCTGGGCTCCAGGTTCAGACCCTGGCTCGACATCATGCTGGCTGCGAGAACCTGGGCAAGTCCTCACACCTCATCAGTCTCCCCGTCTGTAAAGTGGGAATCCATGGACCCGCCCCCGGCCCACCTTGTGCACGAAGAGTCCACACTCGTAAGGAGCCCCCTCGGCCCAGCCCGGTTCGTGGAGTGAGCCGGGGCTGGTTCTTCCCGAGGGATCTCAGTTTTCACTTCAGTTTTGGAAAAGTTAAGACTGCAGCGTCTGCAGCTGGCGCAGAGGGAAGTGTTCTGGAGCCTCTCCCTCCTCGGAATCCCTGCCCCACTCGCCATCTGTTCCTTGCCATCTCACACTTAATTACAATCCTCCATCTATTGTTCTCCGGTGCTTCCTGTCTGTGCCACCTCTTGCAGACCGCGTGGGGTGGCAGCGTGAGTGGATCAACGGCTCTACCTGGCTTGTTTCTGAAAACAGAGCGGCCCGTGAGTCTGTCGCCCCCGACAGACCCTGAGCTAATCAACCCGGCTCTGTCCCGTCGCTGTGTGCGGGCACCGCGCACCTGGCACCGCGCACCTGGCACCACGTCCAGCACCTAGTAGGTGTCAGGAAGTGTTTGCTGAATTTAATTAAAATTCCCCTGACAGACAAGTCCCTGCAGGATGGAAAGACCCGTCTCCTCCTGTGTTCTTCATGCCCTCTGCACGTGGCCCAAGGCTGGGAAGCAGGAACTTCCGGCCTTTCCCGAGCAAGGTTTAAGATTCCGACCCGTCCTACCTGAGTCGCGGAGGTTGGGGTCATCACGGTGATCGCTGCGAGTTCCTGCCACGTGCTGACCCGTTTCGTACCCAGTAGCTCACGGGCCACCCTGCCACCGCGTCCAGTTCCACTTAATGGCCTGGGGGTGGAGGCTCCCAGGTTCAGTGACGTGCCGACAACGTGGGGTGGTCGTGACCCCGCTGGGGTTTGGACCAGGAGGGCCCGAGCAGCAGGGGCCCTGCGCCGACCCCACAGGGCCCAGCCTGGCCTTTGGCAGAGGAGAGGATGGGGTGGGCCGGTGGGAGGGTTAGGGTCAGTGGCCAAGGTCAAGAGCGTGGGAGGGAAGCCCCTGGCTCTGGGAGCGGAGTCACCTGCCTTACCCGCTGCTGCCCAGGAAGCCCCAGCCTCCTCCTCTGCAGCCTCAATCCAGTTTCCAACCTCTTCAAGCACGTCCATCTGCTGAAAAAACACGCTGATGTGTTGTTGCCGATTTCAGTGGTGTAAAGACGCGGGCTGTGCCCTAAGTGGCGGCGGCTTAACAGCTGGGTCACAACATTCCCAAAGAGGCACCAGCGGCCTGTGGTGGAGCCGCTGCCGCGCTGGGCTGCCTCCCCGGGATGCCTCCCCGGGATGCCTCCCCGTGGCCTGCCCTGCCCCGCTCTGCGGCCCCTGGTCCTCCCGACGCCCCCAGCCGCCACCGGGCCGTGCCCCTGCCGTTCCCGCCTGTCCCGCTGCCCTGCTCCTGCCACCTCCTCAGACCACAGCAGTGCGGCTGCTCCAGCAGGGGCTTCTCAGAGCTCCTGGGTCCCCTTTCCGCACCGGGACCCTCCGGGTGCCTGATGCACTGACTAACCCGCGTGGCCTCTGGATTCCCGAGGGTCTTCCCTGCCGCCTGCAAGCCCAGGGTCGGGCCGGGTCTGTATTCCCAGGTAGGGGCCCCGGGCTCACCTGGCGGTGCCCAGGCTGCCGCGCCCCCCACCCTCCAGCGCTCTCCAGCCCCAGCGACCCCTCCTCTTCTGTGCTTCTCTTGGGACAGCTCCTCCCACCTCCATTGAAGTGGTGGCCGCGGACACGCCCGCCCCCTTCAGCCGCTACCAAGCCCAGAACTTCACGCTGGTCTGCATCGTGTCCGGAGGGAAGCCAGCGCCCACGGTGAGTGCCTGGCTGACCCCCTGCTTGCCCAGCCACAGATGTCACCTCTGCGCCTAGAGAGGGTGTGGTCTTCGGGGCCGGCGCCCAGCAGGCCCTCGCCGCAGTTACTGAGCAGGACGGAGACAAGCGAGAAGGGCTTCCATGTGCTGGGACTCAGACCAGGTCCTCGGGCTTCAAGTCCAAGGCTCTTCCCAGGACCCCACGTGGTTCACAGAAGGGAAGGGAAAGATGGAAGGAAGAGGGGAGAGAGGAAAGGAGGACGGAAGGAGGGAGGGAATGAGAGGGGGTTCCTCAGATAACAAGAGTGGCCGCCTCCTTATCAGACCCGAGCCAGCCTCACTGAGAGTCTCGGGTCGAGTTCACGGGCATCTCCGCGACCTCTTGAAGGAGGAGGGTGGAACTTCCAGGCCTGCCCTGCAGCGCCCACGGAGGGTCCTGAGCAGGGAGCCCGCCTCCCGCCTCCACTTCCGGCTTCTGGCTGGAGGCCGAGGCTGATGGTGTCCCTGCCTTGAGTGCACAGAAGCAGCAGGCCTGTCCCGTCCATCACATGTGCAAGCCCCTCAGGGTCACAGGCTGGGAAACTTTGAGCCTCGTGCTGCAGAGGACCCTCTCCGTTTTGCCATTTTTAATACTTCGGCTCTTGACCCTAGAAGCTCCATACACTGCTAGGCCTTAGCAAGAGGACGGAGGGTACCCTGGTTGCAGACGTGACTCTCAGGCATGGTCCAGGGCTGTGGTCTGGGGGTCTGGCCCAGCCCCGACTCCAGGACCTGGGCCAGGTAGACCCAGCTGCTCAGGACAGGGTAGAAAGTGGTGTGTAGCAGCCCAGGACAGGCCCGCAGGCAGGTGCAGAGGCCTGGGCAGGAGGGAAACAGGCGGGGACAGGGACAAGCTGTAGTCCCAGGCAAACAGCTGAAGAAACGGTAGCTTCGAAGCTACCAGATGTTGAAAGCAGGACATGTCCCTAAATGTTCCCCTTTGACCCCATAAAGAGGTCCATTCTCCCTAAACAGAGAAGTTGGTCTTTTCCACCCAAAGACAGATTCCTTTCCCAAAGGGGCAAAGGCAGCTTCCCACAGACCTGGGCCTGCGGCAAGTCACCTCCCACCCCGCGGGGCTCGCCTGCTGGGCTGCCATGGAGGGAGGCCGGGTGTGAGGTCTCCCGCGCCCTCTCTGGCTGTCTCTGTCTCTGTCTCTGCCTGTCTCTCTCCCTCTCTCCTCGTCGCCTCCCGTTCCAGGCATCTTACGTTTGTCTGGGACGTCAGAACTTGAAAGAAGTTCTTTAACATAAATTATAAACCTGCTTTTGAAGCACTTAAAAATAAAAAGGCAAAGAGAGTAGGTAAAGCGCCGGAAAGCAGCTCTCCTGTGCCTGGGAGCAGCTTCTGGGCGCTGTGGCTCTGACAGATCCCGGCCACGCATCATCCCATCCTCTCCCACCTCGCCTCCCCCGCCTGTGTCCCAGAAAACGGCTTCCGCCCTCCCCTCTCCTTGTCTCCTATCAATTTATTTATCTGATTTATTAAAAAACGCACCCAATCCCCCACAGGCCTCCGGGCGCACGTACCAAAATAACAAGGCAGCAAATTAGATTAAATGCCGCCTCTCAGACTCCGAGTCCCCATCCGCAGAGGAGGGAGAGTCCTGCCCCCTCCCCAAGGCCCCCGCTGTCCCTTCTGCCTCTGACGCCATCCTCTCTCCTCCAAAGCCCACCGCCCTGTGCAGGTTTATTTAAATACCCGCAGCCCCGCAAAGTGGATGGACAGACCTCCTTACGGATGAGGAAACCGAGGCCCAGCGAGTCTCCCCAGCTGGCAAGCGAGCTCTGTCCCCACTGGGTCACTGTTCTTGGGGGGCTCTAGGGAAAGGACTGGGGGCCCCTCTGGAAGAACACCCGGAGGAGTAGGTGCTGGAAGAACCGGCACCCACCCACGGCAGCTCCCCGGGAGCCCACTGGGTCAAGGTCATCCCTGGACCCTGTCCTCAGAGCCTCCTTGCGATTTCAGGTCTACTTCAAACGGGACGGGGAACTCATCGACGCAGTGCCGCTGTCCGAGCCGCCGGCTGCAGGCTCCGGCCCCCTCCAGGACAGCAGGCCCTTCCGCGGCCTCCTGCACCGTGACCTGGACGAAACCAAGATGCAGAAGTCCCTGTCCCTCCTGGACGCAGAGAACCGGGGCGGGCGTCCTTCCACGGAGCGCCCCTCCCGCAGCCTGACCCCGGATCCCAGCCTCCTCCTCCAGCCGACCACCGAGAACATCCCGGAGACGGTAGTGAGCCGCGAGTTCCCCCGCTGGGTGCACAGCGCAGAGCCGGTCTACTTCCTGCACCACAGCCGCGCCCCGGGCAGCGACGGCACCGTGGAGGTGCGCGCCCTGCTCACCTGGACACTCAACCCGCAGATCGACAACGAGGCCCTCTTCAGCTGCGAGGTCAAGCACCCGGCCCTGTCGATGCCCATGCAGGCAGAGGTCACGCTGGGTAAGGCTGGCGCACGACCCTTCTGCTGACCCCCAGCAGGGCTGGGTGCTGGGGGGACGCTCAGAAGGGTCCCTGGGCTGCTGAAGATGGCGATGGAGAGGGACACAGTGGAAGCCGGTCAGCCCCACGACAGAGTCGGTCTTAGGAGGTTTGCCGAGTGGACTGGAGGAAATGGGAGGCTCCTGGAAGCCAGGGTGAGGCTTGAACATCAGAGGCCAGCGAGCCGGCTGGATAGGGTCAGGGTCACAAGAGGCCAGGAACCCAGAAGGTCACAGCAAGGCTGGTGAAGGTTTTTAGGTTGCAGTCAGAAGCATGGGAGGTGACAGGAGGTTTCCTGGATCAAATGAGGGACCAGTGGGCTCAGGGGCCAATGCAGGTGAGGCTGCAGGCTTGCTGATTGAGGTCAGCCCTCCTGGAGGTCGTAGGAAGCCTCTCTGGCTGGGTCTGAGACACACAGGACTGGGGAGGATGTGCCTCCAGCTCGCACTGATTTCGCGTACCGTGTTCCCTCCTGTGTGCCAGGACCATTCCCTTCCATTCTGGCAGCAGAAGTTTGCCATGCATTCCATTTTACAGATGAGCAAAACTGAGGCTGGGTGGGGCTCCAGGACCTGAGTCGCTCACCTGTATTAGCAGAGCTGGGATTTCAAGCCTGGTCTACTGCTTTCCTCACCCTCCACAATGCCAGCCACTGATGTCACCAGCCCTGGGCCAGGTACCGTTGGCTGGTTGTGGGCTAGTTCCCTGAAGACCCTTTAAATTGGCCTTTGGATTTCCACAGGCCACCTGCCCACAGCAGGTGAGAGTCATAAGGGCGGTGTCTGCAGCTCCATGACACCTACCTACCTATTGAACCCCTACCTACGCACAGGAAGTCACTTTTCTTGTGTTGACTCATTGGCTGCTCACGGGAAGCCAGTGAGGCTGACCCATCACCATTCAGGTCACAGACCAGGAACCAGGCCTGGGAGGTCACTCGAGTGGCCCCGGGCAGGGGTGGGGGGTCAAAGGCAGGCGGAGTCTTGTCCTCTGTCTCCCCCCCCACCCCGCGTCATCTGTCACAGGCCCCACCTCCTGGATACCATGGGCTTGCCTTCTTCCACAGAGGTCTCCCAGGACCCCGTAAGAACAGACCCATGCTTGGGGCTGGGGTCTTTTCAACCCAGAGCCCACTCAGACCCTCCCACCTGGTCAGCCCTTCCCTACTCTGGCCCCTGCATCTTTCCCACAGCCCCTCCTGCCCAGGCAGAGCGGCCCCAGCCTTCATCTGGCTGCTTGTTCATCAGAGCCACCCGGCCCCCTGGTGAAAGGAAGCACTTTCTGAGGCCTGGCTGCCCTGCCCCTCCCCACAAGAAAGAGGACCAGACAGGACGTCAAGTCAGCTGGTGGAAGGAGAGCTGGGTGCTGCCCACCCCACGCCATGCACTCGCCTGCCCCAGCCCCAAGGGCTCCCTTACGGGAGCCGTCCCTGAGGACACCACGCCACCAACAGTGAGAGAAGGAAAAGCCCACTCACAGGCCCTGGGCAGGGACTGCCACACCTGTGCACCCTGGGGAAGTGGTGACAGGGAGGCAGCAGGGACTGGGGAGAAGACTGGGAGCCGCGCAGGTGCTGGGAGCCAGGCTGCGCAAGAGCTGCCTCATCTGGTACCCGGCCCCCGCACTGTGGCCACTCCGACGCCACTCAAGGGACCGGGGCTTAGGGTGACTATCCCCACATCAGCCAGCCAGGGCGTCAGCACCCAGGGCCCGCCTTCCTCACCATGGTCCTCCGCCACCCACGGGCTGGCCCTGAGGATGCGCAGAGCCGGTGGGTGGGGCCAGCGGGGAGTGCGGGAGCTGGGCAGAGAGTGTGCTCGCCTTGCCCTGCCGGGCACCCCGCACTCTGGGGCACGACGGGGATGGAGGAGACTACCTGGGGGCACAGAATCCAAGCATCTGGCAAGGACTTTGAAGGTCAGTCCACTAAAGGCCAGGGCTGGTCTCCTGCCATGGACCTTCACGTGGGCCGTTCCCTGCCAGGGATGTTGCCTGCAGTTCGATTGCCACCCGCTCCAGAAAGCCTCCTCCAGTCCTTCCAGCTGGAAGGACCTCTCTGCACTCCTGTCCTGCTGGCATTGCCACTGCCTTATGATCTGGATCCCTGGCGCCTGGTGGCCCTGGAACCTCTCTTGGTAGATGGCACCACATTCTTCCCAGCGATGGAGCCAGAGGCCTCAGGACCGTCAGCGCGCCCAACCTTCTCATGTCCCCGTCCAAACCGTGGTACAGCCCTGGCCGATCCACCCAGAATACATCCCAGCCTTGCTCAGCTCCTGCCCCGCCCCGCTCCTGCCCCGCCCCTGCTCCCAGACCCGCCCCTGCTCCTGCCCCGCCCCTGCTCCCAGACCCGCCCCTGCCCCGCCCCTGCTCCTGCCCCGCCCCTGCTCCCAGACCCGCCCCTGCCCCGCCCCTGCCCCTGCCCCGCCCCTGCTCCGCAGCCCCCTGCGCCCACCCACCTAAGCACCATCCGTTCACACCTGGATTGTTACAGTCACCTCCAAACTGCCTTTGTGCTTCCACTTTTGCTCTATCCCATTCTCCGCCCCGCTTGATCTACTTAAAATATAAATCGGATCATGACTCACATGTCCACGTGCCCCTAACCCTCCAATGTAGACAAAAGATTGATAGAACAGAATAGGGCCCAGAAAGAGGCCCACAAGTATAGAGTCAATTGATTTTTGACAAAGACCCCGAGGCTATGGAGTAAGGAGAGAGGAGTCTTTTTTAACAAATGGCCCCGTAGCTCCTGAACACGCATAGGGAAAATCGGACCTGGACTCCTGCCTCTCGCACGCAGGAGTTAATTTGAAATGAATGATGGACTTAAGTGTAAAAGCCGGCATCATAAAGCTTCTGGAACAGAATGTAGAAAAACGTCTTTATGACATTGGGGTGGCAAGGAACTTTTAGAGCAGTCACAAAAAACACGAAATAAAAAAACTGAAAATTGGTTGGTCGGACTGGATCAAAATTCAAATCTGCTTACAAGAAGAACTCTTCAAGAAAATTACAAAGCACAATGCAGAACGAGAGATTAAAAAGTCTCCATACACATATCCAGCAAGGCATTGGTACCCAGGATACAGGAAGAACTGCTACATATCCATGAGAGACAGCCTGCTTTTTAAGTAAAAATTTGCAAATGACCCATAAATATACAGAAAGTTGTGTGCATTATGAATCAGGGAAATGAAGATTAACACTTCAACGAGAGTATTTTATAACCATTAGTCTGGCTAAAACAAATCTTTTTAATTCTTTCATTTTATTTTAGAGTGCCGAGGATGGAACCGGGCCCTTGTGCTTACTAAGCAAGCACTCTGCCACCAAGCCACATCCCCAGTCAAACTGGCTAAATTTTAAAAACTGACAATGCCAAATGTTGACAAGGAGACAGAACAGTCAGAACCCTCCTGCACTGCTGGCAATGTCAAATAGTACTACCCCCTAGGAAAACCCATACTTTCTTTCAAAGACAGAAAGACCTCCACTCCATGAGCAAGAGAATTGATCTCAGAGAAATGAAAAATATGTCCACAAAGATTTGGACCTGAATGTTCACCACGGTTTATTCACGCACCACCAACAAAAAGTAAAACCAAATAATTCAAATGCCCTTGGTTAGCAAGAGGGATAAACAAGTTTGCAGCATGTTTATATAATGAAATACTTTTCATTCTTTCAAATGAATGAGCTTCTGAACCAACAGTGATGGAGCTTAACAACATTATGATGAGCAAAAAAAATCAGATAATGAAGAGCGCACACTGTGTGTGAATCCACTTCTGTGAAATTCTAGAACAAGGAAACAAACCTCTGTGAGAGAAGTTGAACAGTACTTATCTATGGAGAGTGGAATTTAACAGGAAAGAAACATAAGGGACCCTCTAGAGTGATGGAACATTCTAGAGTTTGATCAGGATGGTGGTTACGTCCATTCTTTTGTATCAAAATTCATCAGATTGTGCACTTAAGAACAGAGCATTTCCTGATAGGTAAATTTTTATCACAATTTAAGAAGGTTTGAAGAAAGAGGAGAGATCCGGTTCACCTGGCCACCATGACATCCAACCCAAATCCCAGCTCCTTACTGTGGCCTCCCAGACACTTCTTCTATAACTCTCGCTTCTGCTCCATCTGCTCCACCCCAGACCCCTCCTCACTCTTGCCGCATGCTCAGGCCACCTCTGAGACTGTGCTCTGGCTTTCCTTTCTTCCTGGAAAAGCCTCACCCCAGACACTATCAATTCCTCCATCCAAGCCTCTACTCTCCCTAACACAGCCTCTTCCTCCTGGCCCTTCTGCCCCACCCTCACTTTGTCTTCTGGGATGACACTCATCTCCACCTGCAAGGATAATCTCTATTTCCTTACTGTTCACACCCACCCCTGCGATTTGAGTTGCATATGGGCAGGTCTGTAAATCACCATGTTCATATGATACAGGGCTCAGAAAAAAAAAAAAAAAAAAAAAAACTCATGTGTTATTTAATAAACCTTGTTGGATAATTAGTTAGCTAATATTTCTCTGGGTTGTTGTGAAGATTAAGAAAGGCAGTATGTACAGAGTGTGTAGTATAGTGACAGAGTAAGTATTCAGTAAATGTAAACTGCCATTATTATTAATCATTGCATACCCAACACTGCCCTCCACAGTAACTGATGCAAATTAGGTGGCAGGAAATAATTAGATGGATGGAGCAGATGAATGAATGGGTGGTTGGGCAGATTGCTAGATTTGTGGGTGGACAGTTGGGTGGAGGGGTGGATGGATGATGGATGAAGGGATTGGGTAAGTGGGTGGATGGATGAATGGATGGGTGAATTGCTGGGTGGATGAATGCATGCATGAAAGGATGGGTGGATGGATGGATAGATGGGTGGAGGATGGAGGGATGGATGGATGGATGAATAGATGGATGGCTGAATGGCTGAATGGATAGGTGGGTGGGTGGGTGAATTGGTGGGTGGATGAAAGGATGGATGGATGGATGGATAGGTGGGTGGATGGGTGGAGGGATGGATGAATGGATAGGTGGGTGGATGGGTGGAGGGATGGATGGATGGATGGCTGAATGGATAGGTGGGTGGATGGGTGAATTGGTGGGTGGATGAAAGGATGGATGGATGAATGAATGCATGGATGGACAGGTGGATAGATGGATAGGTGGATGGGTGGGTAGGTGGAGGGGTGGATGGATGGATGGATGGCTGATGGCTGAATGGATAGGTGGGTGGATGGGTGAATTGGGTGGATGAAAGGATGGATGGATGGATGGATGGATGGATGGACAGGTGGATGGGTGGGTAGGTGGAGGGGTGGATGGATGGATGGATGGATGGATGGATGGATGGATAGGCGGACAGGTGGATGGATGAATAGGTGGGTGGGTGGGAAGGTGGAGGGATGGATGGATGATGGACAAAGGGATTGGATAGGTGTGTGGATGGAAGGATGGGTGGACAGGTGGAGGGGGTGGATGGATGGATGGACGGACAGGTGGATAGATGGATAAGTGGATGGGTGGAGTAGGTGGAGGGGTGGATGGATGGATGGATGGATGGATGGATGGATGGATGGATGGATAGGCAGATAGGTGGATGGATGAATAGGTGGGTGGGTGGCAAGGTGGAGGGATGGATGGATGATGGATGAAGGGATTGGATAGGTGTGTGGATGGAAGGATGGATGGACAGGTGGAGGGGATGGATGGGTGGGTAGATGGCTGGGTGGGTGGGTGGGTAGATGGATGAGTTGCTATCTTAATGAACAGCCAGAATTCCTGAGGACGCCTAGAGGACCTTCCCTTTAGACTTCGTAGCGCTCTATCAGGAGGCTCAAGGGAGGAAGGAGGGGTGCCGATATAGTCAGGGTCTCTGGCATTTCCCGGAGCCGAGAGGTGTCACTTCTTCTGGACCCCACTGTGCTCTGGTCTCCCTCCCCGCTGCATCTCAGAGCCTCTCTCTCTTAAGCCGGTGTAGCCTGTTCTGCCCACTCGCAGGTAAGAGGACAGGTTGAGCTGACTTATCTGAGCCGTGCAGCCAGAGTAGAGGATTCTGGTCTCTGGACTCCTGCCCTCCCTGCGGGTGCAGAGTTTGAGAGGAGTGAACATTGGGAGACGGAGACGTGCCTTCGGAGCTCTCCGTGCGGTGTTCTAGAGGCAGGCAAGGGGCAGACTCAGACTGCCAGGAGCTGCCCCTGGACTTCCCAGCTAGTGGAGGGTGACAGCAGCCAGCCTGGCGACCGGCAGCAACAGCGGCAGCGAGGGAGGGGGGGGGGGGTCACGTGCTCATCTGTGGGCAGGTGCTGGGAAAGAGCCCAGAGAGGCTGCCTGGGTGGAAGAGCCACCAGCCTCCTCTACCTGGGATCTGAGCCTGGGAGACACCAGGGGACGCCAAGGCCAGCTTTTGTCACCTTCCTTGCAGTGTGACCTCCTGGAAGTCAGTTTTAAAGGCCTGCAAAATGGGTTCCCGGTGACCCGCCTTATAAGCACCGGCATGGAGTGAGCCCTACCGCGGAGTCTGCCTACCGCATGGCAGGCAGTGGGTGCACGTCAGCTTCTCCCTGTCGGGGCCAGCAGGCCGGGGCCCAGGCCTGAGGAACTAGCCATGGCCTCTGGAGAGCCGGGAAGAGCATCTGAGCGGGGAGGGCGCTGCCGTGACCTCTGGGCGCAGCCTTCTGCAGGGCCGCCCTCAGCGCCCTTGGTGGCTGCGCAGCAGCCCCCGGGGCCGGGCAGGGCTCCCCATTTGCACGCCAACCCGGACAGGGCCCTGAGTGAAGGAGGCCGGAAGGTGGCTCGCCCTCGCCGAGCCGTGGATCCCTTGCAGGGACCATCTGGAGAGGCCAGAGGTGAAATGAGATCAGGCCTTAGGTGCTGCAGCGCGGGCGGGCGCGCTTTGGGGTCCAGGAGGCCGACGCTCACCCTCAAGGGCGGTGCGCTTGCCAGCTGCCACCAGACCCTGGTTCCCCGCCCAGTGCCAGGAGGAAAAAGAAAGAAAAACAGTGAGTCCAGGCCGCCATCTCCAGGGCGGTGGGTGGCGAGGGGTGCGGCCCGGTCTGCAGCTGCAGGGAAGGCTACCTGGGGTGAGGGCCGGGGACACAGAAGGCTCCCCACCACGCAGCTGGAGAGGGCGGGCCCTGCCTTCCTGCCCCGCCTCCCGCGCGGGCTCCGCCCTCGCCCCACGTGGCCCCTCAGCTGTCGCGCGTTGTTAATTAATAGTTCTTGGGTCTCATTCTCAGAGAATGGACTGGCAGTGCCTGGGAGACCACCCACGTCTGCCAGCTGCAGAGACTTCCGCTCTGAGCGCTGGGGGAAGGAGGGCGCTGGGGCGGCCTGGGCCACCCAGGGACAAAGCTTTCTCCCACTGCCACTGCTGGAGAGGGTGCACAGAGCCCAGAACTCCAAAGCCCCAACGCCTCCTCCCGCCCTGGAAGCTGAGCAGGAGTGTCGCAGCTTGCTGCCTGGGTGCTACACCCCGGCTGCTCCCTCCCCCGGGCACCTCTCGGTGACCACCAGCTCTGAGGACAGCACCCACTGCCTCTCCCCACCCCCTCTAAGTCTCCGCTGGCATTTTGCTTCCGAGTTCGCAGGCGACGTCTCCCTGGTACATGGTGGAAGCTCGGGGTGAGCGGGTGCTGGGCTGTTTTTACTATGTCCTCCCCGCGATCCACGGAGGGCTAGGGTCTCCCGGCACAGTCCACCCTCCCCTGAGAGTCCAGAGACCCCCTGGGAAGATGACCCTGGTGGACGGAGCCCTGGATCTGGAGGCAGGAGACCCGGGTTGGGGTCCTGCGTCTCCCTCACCACGTGACCTCTGGCAAGTCCCTGTGACTCGGTCTCAGTGAACTCAACTGAGCATCTGGGACACTGATGGCAGAACCCGCCTCACCGGGGCTTCATGGCTGAGGGACTCGGGTGGTCTGGCTTGGGCAGTTGACCATCTGAAGCCTACCCTGACGCCATCCAGCGTGTCCCACGGGTCTGTACCTGTCTGCTGCTCGTCTCTCCCGCTGATGAGTGAACCTTACCAGGGCAAGGACCGGGTCCTGTCCCACCCGGTCCCCAGGTCCCGGGCAGGGTGGGTCCACGGCTGGGCTTGGGGAACTCGAGCCAATGGCCACACGAGGGAGCAGCAGGCTTGGAGCCCCCGAGGGAGATCCGCCGGTCCCGGTGCGGAGCGCTGGAGCAGAGCCTTTCCTTCCGTGTGCCGACTCCCTTTCCTCGCTGGTCACCCCTGCTGCCTGCACGTGTCTTCCTGACCTGACCTTCCTCCCTACAGTGGCTCCCAAAGGACCCAAAATTGTGATGACGCCCAGCAGGGCCCGGGTGGGGGACACGGTGAGGATCCTGGTCCATGGATTTCAGGTCAGCCTCCCTCTGAGCCCGTGGGGGGCGGTGCAGGCTTCCCCCAGGGCACCAGGGTTCCTGGGACACTCCTGCGCCCTTCTGGCCCTCTGGCCACCGCCAGCTGGCTGCAGTCCCCAGTCTGGTAAATGGCAGAGCCAGCTCCCACGAGAAGGGCAGAGCTCTGTCCTCCTGCGGTGGTGCCAGGCCTGCCTCTGACCCCCGTCCCCTGCTCTGGCCAACAGAACGAAGTCTTCCCGGAGCCCCTGTTCACGTGGACGCGGGTGGGGAGCCGCCTGCTGGACGGCAGCGCAGAGTTCGCGGGGAAGGAGCTGGTGCTGGAGCGCGTGCCCGCCGAGCTGAACGGCTCCATGTACCGCTGCACAGCCCAGAACCCGCTGGGCTCCACAGACACGCACACGCGGCTCATCGTCTTCGGTACGCGGCGCTCGGTGGGGCACGGGGGCCGGAGCCCTGTCTCAGAGCCGTCCCCGAGGCGGCGGCGGCAAGCCCAAGTCTGCTCATTTGCCCTGAGACGGTGCCCGCCTGGGAGGCAGTGCGGTCCAGTGGTCATGACCCCGATGGCTCTGGGGTCCGAGGCACGGGTTCCAACCCCGGCTCTGACACACGCCGCCCAGCCTCCCTCAGCTTCTCTGTCTGTAAAACGGTCTGATGGCACAGGCTGTGGAGAGGTCGGGGGCCACATGTCCCGCCACAGGTGCTGGGTGAAGGGGCTCCCTCCCTGGTCCCGGGGGCCGTCCACTCTCATGGTCTCTTTCTCTTCCTTTCCGACAGAAAACCCAAATATTCCCAGAGGAACGGAGGACTCCAATGGTAAGTCTTCACTCCCAGGCCTTCCTGCTTCAAAGGGAGTGACTCTCCAGGTTCCCGGCAGCTCTGGTCCCCCTGACTGTCCCTCCCCTCAGGCAGGCCATCGCCCTCCTGCTGGGCAGAGTGAGGGTCAGGCGTGGTCAGAGGTGGGCACTGAGGCATTCAGGGGGCCCTCGGACCCCAAAGTAGCTGGCTAGGGCTTGGGGAGCCCAGTGTGTCCCCTGCACCATCTCTGGTGTCTGGAACTCTCTGAGCCCGGGGCACTCAGCTAGCCGGACCCCCAGGGGATGTGTCCAGCAGTGACCAGGGGCTGTGTTCTGGGACTCTAAGGACTCTGTAGGACAGCGGGGAGCACAGATTCCTCAGCTGGGGTCCTCCGTACTGCCCTCCCTGGGCTGCACCCCACAACCTGAACATCACCAGGGGACCTGGACACCGCTCCCAGGCCGCCCCCCCCTCACATGCACACTGAGCCCACCTCGCTGTTCATGGTGGACACTCCCCCTCCCGGTCCCTCTGGACAATCCTGAGAGCCACGGGGAAGCCTGGCTGGCCCGTCAGGCCTGGGTGGGGACGGGGTCACAGACAGCTAGGCGGGCTGGTTGGCGGGGCTGGGGTCTGAACCCTGTCCACCCTGGTACCAACGTCCAGCACCTCTTCTGGGGGCAGCCAGGCTCAGCTGGCGGGTCTGTGGGCTCTGACCTGCTGCCTGCCCACGCAGGTTCTGCTTCTGGTCCTGCCGGCGTCCGGCTCACCTTGGTGCTCGCCCTGACAGTGGCCCTGGAGCTGACGTGAAGGCGCCACCCTGGCCTGAGCTCGTCTGGCACTGATTTCTCTGCGACCGGGTTTCGTTCCTTTTCTAAGCTATTTCCAGTCTCGTTCTTAGTCTCTTTCTGTCTGTGTCTTGGCTTCTTCAATCGGTTTAATTAAAACAAACAGACCAATTTTCCCCACTCTGGTGCGTGGCTCTGTGTTCTTCCTCAGCTCCGTCGCAGCCACCGGCACCTGCTGTCCCGAGCTGGGACAGGCACAAAGGAGGTGGACCTCCCTGATGGAAGGTGGACGTGTGGCCATTGTCTCACCCAGACCCTAACAGCCAGGTGTGGAAAGTGGCCAGAGACTCTCAGAAACCCCAAGATCCCTCAGGCACAAGTGCAATAGTCAGCCATTGCTCAAGTAATGCTGCGTAACGAGCCAACCCAAATCTCACTGGCGTGCAACCAGTGTTGATGATCATGTGCAGTTGGAGTGGCTCAGTGGACTAGTCTGGGCCCAGCTGGGCAGCTCTGCTTCAGGCAGCAGGCCAGTGGGTTGGCCTCCCATCCAGGTGGGTTCGGCTCCCCATACATTTCTTTGTTCTGTGGGTGTTTGTCCCAGAGCCCAGGTGCATCAGCTTCCCACCACTATAACAAAATACGTGAGATCATGAACGTGAAGAAAAAGGTTATTTGGGTTCATGGTTCTGAGTTGCCAATCCGTGATCAATTGGCCCTGTTGCTTTTGGGCCCATGGTAGGAGCATATTCACAACAGAACCACTTACATCATGAAGGAGGAGCAAGCAGGAGGAACAGGGTCCTACAGGGTCTCACCCCCCACCTAAGGACCTCCCACTAGACCCCTAAACGTTCCACCACCTCCCAGGTCACCCTGGGGACCAAGCCTTTAACACACAGACCCCAACTCCAGCAGTGGGGAGGAGCAGAGCTTGAGAAGAAGCACAAACGCAAGGGCGTTCTAGGCCTGGGCCCATGGGGTCTGAGGACACCCTTAGCCAAAGCACACGGGCCAGTCACAGCCACACTTGTCAGTGGTGGTTTTCCCAGAACCCTCTGCTCCACCACAAGCGTCCACATGTCATTCACCTCTCAGCTCAGGAGGAAGGGGTCCACGGGAGGGAGGGGTCGATCCTTCTGAGCCGTGGCCAAGGCTTGAGCATCCAGGAGGAGACCGCATGGGAAGCGGCGTTCGTGGGACAGACCAGGCCACGCTGCAGGGACCACTCAGCCCCAGTCTTACTGGATTAGCACAACAGAGGTGACGGTGGGCTCACACGCCCGAGTCAGGTCGAGCAGCCCCTTCCTCCTCTTAGCTACCTTCTGGAACCCCTGCTCTCTGGATGGTCCAGGGCAGGGAGGGGGCTGGAGGGTCACCTCAGCAGCCAGGTTGATGATGCTCTGGAGATGTCCCTGTCCTAATCCCCAGAGCCTGACACTATGTTACCTTTCACGGCAAAACAGACCATGCTGATGTGAACAGGCGAAGAACCTTAAGATGCACAAGCATCCTGGATTCCCCAGGGTCCCGTGCAATCAAAGGTCTTTACAGGAAGCAGGCAAGAGGGTCAAAGGCAGAGCGAAGGGAGAAGCAAGAGATGAAAGTGACATAGGGAGGGCCACTGGTCCCAGACTGTACTTGGACTCTCAAAACCAGCAAGTGCACAGGAACAGATTCTCACTGGCCCTCCGGAAGGAACCAGCCTTCCCAACCCCTATATCCCTTAAGATTGTCTCAGGCTTCTGACTCTGGAATGCTATGGTAATAATTTCATATTTTTCCAAGTGTCTTGTTACAGCAGCAGGTGGGAAACTCATACAATCAGACAGGATGTGATTGAGGGCCAGGCCTAGGAGTGCGCGGATATCTCGGCCTAAAGCCCATTGGTCAGGAGTAGTCGCACAATGAGTTGCAAGGGGTACTGGGAAATGTAGTCTTTGTGAATGCCCTGGAAGAGGAAGTGGGCAGTGAACCCAGAGCACTGTGCCCATCGGGGGCTTCTCCCTCCCCAGTCAGGAGGCCACGACCTCACTGAGACTGCAGGGCCTGGGCACACACACCACGCTGGGCATCAGGCAGTGTCTCCATCCTCTTGCCGTCTCCCCAGCCCCTTGACCCTGGCCAAGTCAGGACCTGGGTGCCCAGCACACGTGTCTCCACACTGCCTGTCGGGTCCTGGACTCCCTGGCTTCCCCTGGACTCCAGCCTCGGATCCAACTCGCCACTGCGGTGCCCTCCCGGCGGGAGAGCCGGTGTGCTCCACCCCTGGTGGCCCTTCCCGGACACGCACCTCCCCACCTCCCCCTCCCTGGGCGAGCGTCGCCGTGGATCCGTGGCTCAGGCGGAGTGCGTCACTATTGTCCTGTGTCCACACCCGTCCTGGTGCCTCCACATCAGCGTGGGCTGACTGTCCTCTCCACACTCAGCCGACCCCACACGGCCCCCTCCTGCCATGGCACCGCCTTCGCCCCACGGGTCTGAGGTCTCCTCAGGCCGAAGCCCGGGGTCCTTTCAAGCTTAAGTCACGGGGCTGGGGACGCAGCTGTGTGGCAGGCGCTTGACTGGCACGCAGGAGCCCCGGGCCCTGCCCCAGCCTGGCTGGATGAGCGAGGCATCCTGGGGCCCCTCCCACCCTCTCAGAAGGTTCCAGAGGCTCCCACCGCACAGGACATCAAGCACACCCGTCGTCCCAGTGACTCAGGAGGCTGAGGCAGGAGGATCACGAGTTCAGAGACCGGCCTGGGCAAGACGGCAAGGCTGTCAGAAAAAAAGCATCCTGCAGGCCCCGCCTCGCCTGCCCCCCCCCCCCCGCCCCGCAGGCCCCACCCCCGCCCGTCCCCCACAGGCCCTGCCCCTGGCTGTCCCCTGACTTCATCTCATTTCAGGCCCGCTCCTCGCTGGGCTCTTGGGACACTCAGACCCCTTCCTGCCTCAGGCCCTTTGCCCCGCTGCTCTGTCCGCCTGGGACTCACCTCCCCTTGTGGGCTGGGTCCCGTCACCATCTAGAAGACAGCCCAGCCGCGCCCCTGGAGGGACTCGCCCTCATGCCCCTCTGCACCAGGCCACCACCTAACGCTCTTCCTGTTTATCTGTCTCCTGGTGGACAGCAGCTGGTCACTTGGGCAAGGAACTGAGGAGAGCGACTTCTGTGGCCTCAGGGTCTCAGTCCGGGTCCACTGGCTCCGTCGCTTTGGGCCCAAGTGAGGCAGAGGAGGTCATGGCGGAAGGACTTGGAGGAGCCGGCTGGTGGCAGCCTGGAAGCAGAGCCAGCGAGGAGGGAGCCGGGCAGGGGAAGCCCTCAGGGCCCTGGGCCTCCTTCTTCCTGCCAGGGCCCCCTCCTGCAGCTCCTGTCACCTGTCCGTCCACTGGAATTACTAACCCACCCACTGGATGAGCCCACTGGGGGCAGAGTCCCCCGGGCCCAGGGCGTGAAGGCGGCAGACGCGGTTCTCAGGCGGGAGGGCGGGTCAGCCGAGGAGAGACGGGGCGCTCAGTGAGCTCCGAAGGAGAAGAGAGGTGGGCAGGGACAGTCTGGACAGGGTACAGCCGGGCGGAGGCGCTGAGGCCGGACAGCTCGGCCTGGACTTGCAGGAAAGCTGAGTCTCCCAGGCCCAGTCGTCCACTTGGCAAATACTCATCGGCTGCCCACCAGGCACGGGTCGTGTGATGGATGCTGCGGACACACTCACTCTGTGGCTCTCAAGGGTCACCCGGCAGCACCAGTGCTGTGTGACGAACACGGCAACCTGCAGGGCCGTCACGCCCTGGCCGCTGCTGATCAGAGTCACCTCTGACTGGCCAAGGCTGGACCTGCTCTCGGGTCCTCAGAGCTGGTGGGTCCGCTGGGGGCGGGATGGTCCAGAGTGGCAGCCGCCAGGGGCCAGGATGACTGAGCTGTGCTCCATGGGGTCTCTTGGGCTCCATGGCCGGCCCAGCCCAGGAGTGCAGAGGAGAAAGAGCGAGAGAGCGACAGCGCGGGGTGCCCGGCCTCGCAGCCGCGGAGAACTCGCACTGCGTCCCCCCTGAGTTTTGGGCCAGGGCAAGTCCCGGGGCCAGCCCTGAGTGGAGGGTGGAGAGAGATTCCCCTTTCTGATGGGAGGACCCGAAAAGTCACATGGAGGAGGGGGGACACCAGGAAGGAAGGGCTTGGAGGCATTTACAACCCACAGCAGCCCTGCAGCCGGAGCTTGATGTTCTAGCATCTTGGTCGCCCACGAACCATGTTTCATACCCTCATTTGAGCCCAATGTCTCCTCACAGCAATTTCTCTTGTACATGTATGAGAAATAAGCGATCCATTCATGCAATCAACATCGGCATGCCTGCATTGGTCCAACAGCTAGCGATGCTGAAGTCCATGACTTCAGTTGCTGAAGGCGCTCAGATACTCATCAGTGTATAGACATTCGGGCTAGATCAGCAGGCAACAACCACATGGTACCACCCGCCTCTTCAACCTACTTCCTTCTTCTCCCAAACCCTGCTCCATCTCACATGAACCGCCTGTCCCCTCTGCTGCCTATCGATGATCCTCTGTTGCAGGATGCTTCTGCCTGTTTTCTGAAAGAAATTGCAAGAAACAGATTTGTTCCCTCTCTTTCCCTTGATAGAGGGAAGTCTGCGTAGGCATGAAATTGGAATTGCTTTGCCTTATTAACGGCATGGTTTTTGGGCTCCACTGACCAGCCCTCCCCGCCCAGCGTATAAATGTCTCAGCAGCAAGCGGATGAACCGCATCGAGTGGCAGGGGACATGCCTGGAAGGCGGGCTGATGGATCGGGGACCGGGGGTGAGCAGCCTTCTGCTTTGGCCTTGAGTATGAGGACATTGAAGCTGGGTTTAGGGTGTGGGGACGGGTGTGTCACGCAGGGCCCAGCTGGGAAGGGGCTGGGTCCCCCTGTCTACCCGCTGGCTCGGTCACTCCCTGGACTCACCTGAGCAGCCCCAGCAGCCGGGCGCCCGGCTGCAGAGGCCCCACCCACCAGGGGACAGGCTCGGCCCCAGGACCACAGGACCACGGGGCGCCTGCTGGGGTCAGGACTAGGGGCCTCACAGCCGCCGGCTCCTCCTGTCTGGCCAGGTGGGCCCAGGTGCTGGACGAGTCTCAGGGACGAGCCAAAGGCTTCAGGTCCCCGGGAGGGAGACGCCCCGAGTTGCATCCAGTTTCTAGGGTCACCTGGGGCACGTCCCCCCGAAACAAGCCAGACCATGGCTACCCCATTCCTGGTCCCTTGGAAGCCCCCTCTCCTTCCTTCCGCCCACGAGTCCTGTCCCATCTGCTGTGCACAGGCCCTGGACGGGGAGGGCAGCTGCCTTGGAGGGGGGCCGGCGGGGGCCGTGGGTCAGGCTCGTGCCGGGATCAGACGGGAGGTGAGGCTCCTGGAGGGCGTGGAGGCCGAAGGGGCCGGGGAGGGTGTCCCCAGAGAGGGGCCCTGGAATAGGTGAGTCCAGGCCAGCTGGCTCCGGGAAAACAGAGGGGTCGTTCAGCCGATATAAATGGGGCGCGGGCGAAGCAGGGGGTCGGGGAGGCAGGGAGAGATGGAACCACAGAGATAGAGACAGACACCGGCAGCGGAGGCTCCACCCAGAGACAAGGAAGGCGAGGCCAGAGAGACCGAAGGAGAGGAGAGACGCGGAGCTGGAGAGACGCGCTGCAGACTCAGGGAGAAGGGGTTTCCGAGCGCACTTGAGTTTTTTGGAAGCACAAGTGACCCAGACTTCCCCTCCTCCAGCGGCAGCCCCCGTGATGGGTGGAAGGACATAGACGAGCAAAGGACACGCATTTTTTCCCAAATGTGCTCAATCGAGGCGACAGGCGTAAATGTCAGCACACAAGGCTGCCTCTGCACCTGCCCTTGGGGCTGAGCTTCCAGCTGCCTCTTCTTTCTGCTCCCACTCCACCCATAACCGAGGCTCACTGGGGCCGAGCCCCAGGCCTGGGGCCCCCAGGCCCCGGGACCCCTAGGCCCCGGGACCCCTCCATCTCCTGGAGTCCCAGACCACAGACGTCGTGCCCGTGGAGAAGCCCTCTCAACCACCCTTCCTGCCCCTCAGATGCCCTCCCCAGGGCAGGTCCTTCCTGAACTCTAACCTGGAGGGCTCAGGGTCCCTCCTGGGAGAGCCAGGCACGGCCTTCGGTGCCCAGCCTGCCGGCTGCATCTGAGGCCACTGTGCCAGTCAGCAAGGCTGTCCCTGTGACTTCCGCACCTACCCCTCACACTTCCTGCGGGATGGGAGGCCGTGTTCATGACGCCTACCGTCGTCAGAGGAAATCGAGGAGGTTCCTCCACCAGCCCTGGCCCAGCCAGAGGGCGCCACGGACAGCCAGGGGCGGGAGCACCATGGCAGAGCGGAGTGGGCGTCGGGGGAGGTCTGGACGCTCAGTACTCAGAGTGTGGCCCCCGCCCGCAGCCGGGCATCAGAGCCGGGAAATGCTGGCCGAGGCCCCCCACCCGCTGAATCAGTGTCTGCAGCGACCGACCCCAGGCAGCTGTGCGCGCGGCAAGCCTGGGGCGCCTGCCCACAGCCCGGAGAGACCAGTGGGCAAGGGCGAGTCTGTGGGGACTGCGCAGGTCCGTCAGGGCCGGCCAGGCCGGCCCAGCACCCCCTATCTGCCGCTGTGTGCTCACCCCGCTCTCCCAGGGGTGCTAGGCCGCCTGCCTGGGGACCCCCAGTCGGGGCAGGGCCGGTGACAGGCTGGGGAGTTCAGAGGAGCCCCGCCCGGCAGTGGCCAGTGGTATGTGTGGCACGGGGTGGCCTTGGCCTGCACAAAGGGAGGGCCGGGCTGAAGGGCCAGGAATGACAGAGGGGACGGCGATGCCTCTGGCCGGACAAGCCAGCCGTGGCGGGGAGGAGGGCGGCACCCAGAGGGTCCGGGGCCATTAGGGTCACTGCCTTGAAGCGGCCAGTGAGAGGGCTGGGGCACAGCTTAGGGCTGGGCGCTTGCCTGGCATGCTCAGGGCTGGGGTTCCACACACAGAGTCTTCCCAGGAAACAACCAGCAATCATTAAGCACCAACTGTTTGCCTGACTCTCCATCTCCATGGCTCCCTGTATCACAAATGAGTGAGAGGAGGCTCAGAGAGGTGGGGCATTTCCTTGGGGCCACACAGCCTGGGGCCCAGCCATGCCCCCAGCCAAAGAGTAGAGAGTCCTATCCCAAGTCCCAGGGCTGGTGGACGGAGCCCAGGTGGAGGCCCCGGTCGCCCACAGCTCTGCTCCCACCCCTGCCTTTGATGCGCTCGGCCTGCGAGCAGAGAGACGTGCCCACTGTGTCCTCAGCCCTCCAGGCCCTGGGCCTGAACCTGCAGCAGCCCGGGAGAGAACCAGCGGCAGCCTTGGGGGACAGAGTGACGGGGCAGGGGATGGAGACATGCTGTCTCTGGTCACAGATGGTGTCACCAGGGCCAGCTGGCACTCAACGCTGCACTGGGGACAGGCTCCAGGCAGCCGAGGAGGGATGGCCAGGGCGGGCCTTCCGGGAAGAGGGACCAGGGACCAGGGGGCCAGCCGAGCCTGGTGTCCCTTCAGGGGCCACCTCCGGGGCTGGCCCCTCCGAGACAGCAGCCGACCTCGCCTCCAACGCCGGGCTCTGGGCAGCTGTTGGACTTTGTCTCCGGCCACTCCTAGGGTCTGGTCTGTGGCTCGGGTGGCCCTGAGGAGCCGGGGTTCTCAGTGAACCCCAGCTGCCTGGCCGCGCCTGGCTCCTTTTCTCAGTTCCCTGCGACGCCACGTGTGTGCATGTCGAGGTCTCTCCTGGGGGACTATTAACTAAGAATAATTTATCCAAGAAATTTGTTATGTTAGAATTACCAATTAGATATGATTATAGCGTGCGCGGCTAGCACTGCGCTATGCTGGGGCTCCGAGTCCCATTAAAGTCTAATTAGCATACGTTAAGTCAAAGGCGGCTTCACTGCAGTGCCAGCAGGTTTCAGCGGTGGCCAGCCGGGCACAGGCACGAGGCTCCGCTGCCCGCCTCACCTGAGGGCCACACTGGCCACGGGCCCAGGTGGGAGCCAGGCAGCCTCGGGCCACTGTCCTCCTCCTGGGCCCGGCTGGAGGGTCACACCTGAGGAAGGGGCCACTCCAGAAGTGGACACACCACGTGAGGCCCTGCCCGGGCACCAGCGGCCAGCACCGTGGAAAGGCGTCCTTGGCATAGGGCCAGCTCAGCAGCACGCTCCAGGCTGGCCACCTGAGCTGAGGCCACAGGAGTGTCCTACCCCCTGGGCACCAGGGCTCGGGTGGCTGGGTGCTGGCCTGGCAGAAGGCCTCTTCCCTGGGCTCGGGGCCGTGGGCTCTGCAGTGGCAGAACCCTGTGTTCCCCACGCCATCGTGGGGGCCACGGCAGCCCCACCGAGCTCGTGTCTGAGCCTCTGGCTCATCTTCCCGCTTCAGCCTCTGGAGAGTCCAAAGCCGCATCAGGGTCAGACCCGACGTCACACGTGGACCTGAGCCTGAGAGCCCGAGGCCACAGAGACCCTAAGTGGCACACTCAGCGTTGGAGCCCAGTGGCTTTGGTTTTACGTTCTGACTCCTAGTGACACGTCACGGGCCACCGAGGTCGACCTGTAGTCCAGGCCAGGTCGGGCTGCACTGATGCCTCCCTCGGCCAGCAGAGGGCGGCAGAGAGAAAGGGCGCCCGGTGCACGGCCCGGCTCCCCTGCCTGCAGGGAGGGTGTGGGCCAGGCCCCCCGCGCTCCAGGGCCTGGTGCCATCTCCCAGCCAGTGGAGGTAACGGTACCGTCCAGCAAGCGCTTCCTCCCGACAAGGGGCAGTGAGGCAGGGCCTCCTGAGGGTATCTGTTCCCGTCCCTGTCACACTAGACAGCTGCCCCAGGGAAGGTCACGCCTGTCCCCAGGGACCCCGCAGGCTCTGATCCTGTGGGAGGGAGGGAGGCCTCTGACCCCTGTGTCCAGACTCCCTTAAAACCACCCGGTAACCTCCTCGTGCTCCCCGTGACGAGGCCGGGGCAGATGGGAGGCCGGGCAGATGGGAGGCCCCAGGTCCCTCGCAGGCCAGCCTGCAGAGTGAGCTGGTGTTTCCACAGAGGCGGGTGCTCACTGGCTGGGCGGCGGTGACAAAGGACCGGGAGCAGGACCACAAACAGCCCCACGGTGCTGGAGGCTGGAGGGCCAAGGGCAGGCAGGGCAGGCGGGTTCCGTGGACCCTCTTGGCCCGTGGCCGCCGCCCTCCCCGAGTCCCGGGGTCTCCTCGGTGTGTCTGCGTCCTCACCCCTCTTGACAGACTCCAGTCCCCAGTGGCCTCATTTTGCGGAGTTGGCCTTTTAAAATCCCAGCCTCCAGAGGCCCAGCCGGGTGCTGGCTCAGGACCGCAGCATGTGGACCTGGTGCTGGTCCAGGTTGGCGCTCTCGCCCGCGGACGGGGCTCCGGCCACCCTACATGCCAAGGACCCCACCTTCAAGCCCAGACCCAGGACTCCCTAAGACACCCCGATGCCTGAGCCACTTGCCCCCAGAAGCCGCCCTCTCCAGGGAGGGACTTTCCGTCCCTGTGTCCCTGCTATGGCCACGGCCCCCAGCCAGCAGGGGTGACCGCGGTCCTCCTGACTCCTCCCCATCCACCCCTTCTAGAAACAAAGCCATCACATTCAGAGGACCTGAGCGTTAGGCTGTCAACATGTGGACTGGGGGACACAGCTCGACTCACCAACGCCCTGCAGACGGAGAGGCTGAGATCTGTTCCTGGGGCTGCCCGGGGGGAGGGCAGCTGGGGACAGGGCAGGGAGACTGTCCCACCTGTCCTCTGTCACACCGCCTGTCCGGCAGCTCTTGGGAGGGACACCAGGGCACTCTGGGCTGCTGGCGACAATCTCTGTCAATCTGGGCCCTGGTTGGGGGGCAGCACCTAGTGAGAAAATCCACAGGGCTGCGCTGAGACGTGGCCACTTTTAGTTTAGTTAATAATATCACACTGGGGTCCACTCCCAGGTTCAGACCGTGTCCTGTGACGCTGGGAGATGCCCCGGGGAGCCCTGGGCTGTGGGAACTCTCTGGGCCATTTTTACAACTCATGAGTCTTAAATGATTTCAAAATGAATGTTAAATGTTATTTAAAAAAAAAATTAAAGCAAGATATTTAAAGTTTAAAATTTGGTCCCATTTCCAGCCCTGGAAGAACTGAAATAAACTTTAAATTAAAAAAAAAAAAAGTATGCATTTTCTATGTGTACCTTAGACTTCAATTTTAAAAGACATTTTTAAAAAAGAAAAAAAACACCCTCCAATCTGTGAGAGAAGAGGGGTTCGCGGAGGGTGTTTTACACACCAGTCATCTCTCACTCGTTCACTCCTCCGAAAGAGGGGGAGAGACCGTTTCCACCTGCAGATGAGGAAATGGTGCTCAGAGAGGGCAAGAGACCAGCTTGGTCACACAGCTCGCTTAGGGTGGAGCTGAGGTCCAAACCCAGTGGTCCACGCTCCTGGCCTCAAAAGCCCTGCCCTGTCCCCACCCACCCGCGGCTGGCTCAGAAGCCCACCTCCCCCGCTGTCACCGCCTTGCTCAGCCCCAGGGTGAGGCTCCAGGTCCTCAATCCACCCCCAACCACCACCACCAAAGCTGCGGATGTGGGTTTTTCCACGGAAGGCCGGCGCCACCCCCACGTTAGGGACTCTGGTTTCTGGGAACAAAGGAACAGCTGGAGGGAACCTGGGCTTCCGGAGGTTCGGCCACCCTGGCTGCACCTGCGCCTGCGCCTGCGGGGCATGGGGTGAGCAGGCCCCATGGTCTCCCGCAGCCTGGAGTCTGGGTCTGTGCCAGCTCCCAGCGCCTGTCCCACCAGCCCCCAGAAGCACCCCGGGACGGGGTCTCCGGGGCCTCCCTGGCAGACACGGCACAGGCGTGGCCCCCAACACTGGAAGCCACGAGGCCAGTTCTGGGTGCCCACTGCTTCAGTCCCCTGCAGGCCACTGACACCTCCTCACCCGTGGGAGAGTCGGGGGGCGCCTCTGGGAAATGATGAGCGTCAGCGTCCTGAAGAAGGGGACCCCAGAGAGCACGTCAGCCCCCGGCCACGCGGGAACACGAGCGGAAGAGCCTCCGAGGAGCCGGAGTGCGGATCTGCAGGCGCTGCCCTCGGGCTTCCCGGCTTCCGGGACTGTGCGTGGCGCGTTCCTGGTGGGCACAAGCCACCAGGTCTGCGGCACGTTTGGATACAGCCGCGGGAAAGGACTGAGCCCCTGCCTGGTGACCCTGACCCAGGGCGTGCAGGGAGGACGCCTGGGGGCTTGGGGACGGGCCCGGGGGCCTCACGGAGAAAACCCGCTAACAGGTTCCAAGGGGACCTTCGCTAAGAAAGGGTCTCCCAGGATGTGTCCTCTGAAAACGTCCTGGAGCCTCTGAGGAGGCCACGGGGGAGGACACTTCGGAGGGTCCTCTCACACACTGAGTGGCCAGCGGACTCCTCACCCCTCTTCCAGACAAGAGCGCGGGGCCACCCCGGAGCTGTGAACGCGGAGCCCGTGTCCTCGCCCGCTCACCTGCTGTCCCTGGTCACGCGGGCACTTGAGAGCGGAGCTCACTTGGCCTGGGCCGACCTCGGGAGCCGGATGTGGCGCCCTCGCCTGTCCCTGCAGCCTGCCCAGCTGCCTGCTGCGATGACAGGGCCTCCCGGCTGCCAAGGAAACGGGACTGGCAGGGGACACGGGCGCCGCCTGCACACATGGGCACTCGGGAGCCTTCCCTGAGCACCTACTACCCGCCAGGCCCTGCGCGGCCCCCGCCCCAGCCCTGTGAAACCGACCCCCAGCCCGGGGCAGCGGGAGGGCGCCCGGCAGGGCAGACGCCTCTTCCCTGACGGCCAGCTCCTGGGGCCTGGAGCGTCGCCTCTGGACAAGGTCCAGGTGGCACCGTGGCGTCCCCTCCTGGCTCAGTGACAACCAAGCGGAGCAGGGGCCTGGCCCAGGGCTCTGCCCCGGTTCCGGTCCCCCTGCGCGCAGGCCGCGGGTCCCTGGCCCGAAGGCTTCTCAGCACCCCTGGCTCTGGAGGGCCTGCCCCCCGGTGCCCTGGGCCAGCTCTGCCTGGGGCCCTGGCAGTGGCTCCGTCCACTGAGCCCCGTCACCCCACTTCGCAGTTGAGGTGCGGCCTGGGGTCGCAGAGGGTGGGGTGAAGCCAGGGAGGCTCTGGCAAACGAGCCCGCTCGTCCCAGAGGAGGGACGAGGAGGGTCTCCTGGGCCGGCGGGCCTCTCGCGGGACCCCTCTTCTCTAACTCGGGGACCCCTGCGGCTGCTCTCCAGGGGACACGCCCTGGGGCCACGGACAGCACGATTCTCCCGGGCGGGTCTCCAGGACTCGCGATCCGCTGGCCCGACGGCGGAGGAGGCCCTCTGGGTCACAGTCCGCCAGCAGATCGGAGCCGCGCGGGGTGCTGACCAGCAGCCTGAGAGGCGGGTGCCGGGCTGACTGGCGCGGGAGGCTCCGGCCTCCACAGAGGCTCTTCCGTCTCAGGGAGCATCAGATCAGCCAAGGACAGAGCGAGAACTGCAGGCGTCCCGGCTGGCGGCTCTGGAGAAGGGCCTGGAGCCCACCCTGGGACTAGCCCTTCTGGTGGCCTCGATGCAGGCGGCAGTCCCTCTGCCCCATCCCCACACCCGGGCCCAGGTCCTTGGTCTCATCCGCCCAGGCACAGGGTGCCACCTCCAGGCCTGCTTGCTGTGCCTGCCACATCCTGAGCACCTTCCAGAACCAGCCCCCGCAGAGGGTGTCGCTGCCACTCCGCCACACCCCGGCCCCAACCACAGACACGCCTGCATCCTTTGTGGAAGCTGAATCACAGACTCGAAGGTCCGGCTGACCTGAGATGGACCCCTACCCCTCTTACTCACTTGCTGTGTGGCCTTGGGTAAATGAGTCGACCTCTCTGGGCATCAGTATCTTCAGCTGTAAAACGAGTAGAAAACACTCCCTTGAATCAGTGGAAGCTGATCTGCCAGCAGCATTGACGATTCCGGTCATCACGGTGACCTCTGGTCCCCCACTAGACTGGAGACCCAGGGCTGCTGTGTCCCGTTGCACCCCAGCACCCTGCTCTGGGCTTGGTGAGAAGGAGCCGACCAATGCAGGGATGACCTCCAGCAGGTCAGGGAGGCCGGGAGCCTCCCAGGGAGGACTCGGCTCCGCTGGGTCCCCAGGGCTGGGACCGTCTCCTAGGAAGACCGAGGTCTGGCGCACAGCAAGGGTGGTGGGCTTCACCATCCAGCGACCGCGTGAGGGCGCCAACGACACCCCAAGGTCACGCTCCCGGGAGCATGGAGGCCTCTGGGCCGGGGAGGGTCCGTGGTGTGTACCTGGCTGTGGTCTTGGCCAGCGGTGTGACAAGCAGCCTCTCAAGGCCTATGTCCAGCACCAGACACGGCGTCACTTCCACCTCGCCCTGCTGGCCAGAGCACGGCACGCGGCCAAGGTCGCGGTCACAGGGTGGGAAACGTCCTCCGTCTGCCAGGGACCTGCCTCCGCACAGCCCAGGGCGTGGACCTGGGGGGCCCTGAAACTCGGGACCCAGAGGCCAGGTGCCTGGTGGCCCAGGGCAGGAGGCAAGGAGGCCCTCCATGAGGACGGAGGAAGAGCGTGACAAAGGGCAGCCCAGGCTCATGAAGGGACGGGAAGCTCTTCAGGGTCCTTCATGCTCCCGGGACTCAGAGGGCATCCCTGGGCGCTCACTCGCTCATTGGCTGCACGATCCACGCACATGGGCACTCGCTGCGTGTGTGCCGGGCCTCGGTCCCAGCACTAGAGGGACGAGGTCCCAACCCTGGGCATCAAAAGGACGCTTTGCTTCTTTTTCTGGCTCTTTCACCCATTTTTTCTGTGACCTTGGGAAAAATCACCTCCCCTCTTGGGGCATGGCGGCCACCACTAATAATGCCTCACATTTGTAGAACGCTTTTAACTTTATCAAAATGTCCTCACATACGTTCTCTGTGAAGCGCCGGAGACTGGTTTTATTACATCCCTGATTTGACAAGTAAAACTCTAATGGATATAAAATGCACTGCGCTCCTTGGAAGTGCTCTCCGGGGAGGACCGGGGAGGGGGGCAGAACCCTTATAACAAACCCTAGGATTCTCTCTACAACAAAGCGAGTCCCTGGATGTTGGCTGATGGTTGTCATTTCAAATGATGTTTGGGGCCACGCAGTCCCTGTGTGACCCGAGGACTGGGATGGTTTCCTTTATCTTTCCTTTTATTTTAAAAAGCCACCACTCTGAAAATTTCAAAGATTTGCAGAGAACTTTTCCAATTTAATTAAAAAAAAAAAAAAAAAAAAAAAAAAAAGAAGAAGAAGAAGATTACCTCCTCCTAACGGCCTCCACAGATGAAAACGGACCATGGCCAGGCCTCGGAGAACAGCTAATGACTCCAGTTAGGAGGCGCTGGCGGGCTCGGAAAACCAGGCTGTACGCTCTACTGCCGGGGCCCCTCCCGCCCCGGGGCCCCTCCCACCTGCTCTCGGTCCTCGGACCCAGGGTCAAGTCCAAAGCAAACTTCAGTGCTGCAGTTCTGCTCTGTGCTGGGAACTTCCCATAGTGCTTCTCCTTATTCGGACTCTGCAGGGCGTACAACCCATTTTGCAGATGAATAAAGTGAGGCCGAGACAGGAAGGTGCAGGGCTAGCAAGTGGTCGACTGGGATTCAAACTCACGTCCATCTGAACCCAAGAGTTGGGTTCTCTCCGTCCTGCACCCCACCTCTGTGCTATGGGGGGCGGAACTTAAATACTGTAGGAGACCCAGGTCCCGGGTTTGGTGAGAACCAAGCGCAAGAAGGATGCGGGGAGAGAGGAAAAGAAGAGGAGGGCACGGCAGGGAGATGGGGCGTCGTAGTCAGAAGTGCGGGTCCCACTCCTGCCCACCTCACCTGGCTGAATTCCGCTGGCTCCGACTGCACCTGCGGGTAGGCTGGACTCATTTACGAACCCACACATTCTTAGGGTGCACCGGGCACTGCCCTAGGGGTGGGATTACAGGTCCAACCCTGTGGAGCTTCAGTCTCCAGCCAGGGGAAGCGCCAGAGCCAGCTGGCGGCAGCGGATGCTCTGACGGTCGGCCCAGCTCCTCAGCCTCCAGGACGTTACCTGCGACCTCCGAGGCACCTTTCCGCTGGGAAGGCACCCTGCAGCCTTTCAGCTAGAAATGGCTGGGAGCGGACGCCTGGAAGCGCTCCACGACCACTCGGCCCGGGCGTCGGGGATGTATCAGTCATCTGCGGCTGCGTGAGAGACGACCCCGGTGGCCTAGCGCATCAACCACACATGTGCTCATGGTTCTGCAACTGGGCTGGGGTTCCTGCAGTCTCATCCGGGATCACTCAAGCAGTCCCCGTCACCCGGCTGCTGGCCTGGGCTGGGTGGTCCAAGATGGCCTCGAGCCTGTGTCTGTTGGCCAGGGGCAGCAGGGCTGGGTGCCTCAGGCTCCCCTGCATGGCTCTCTGTCGGGACAGCCCAGGCTTCTTATATGGTGGCAGCAGCATTTCCAGAGGGCCAGCCCTAATTGTAAGTGCTTTATCAAGACTCCATTAGCCAAGACGAGTCCCTTGGCTCCACCCACAGTGGGAGGAGTCACGCAGGGAGGCTCCTGATGAGCTGATGTCCCATTGGCTAAGGCAAATCTCGGCTCCGCCCACAGTTCCTGTGGGAGGAGTCACACAGGCTGCCAGCGCCCTCCTTTCCAGGCAGCAACTTGGTGTCCTCTACTCAGTCTCTGACTCTGGAACTCATTCAGGAGCACATCCGTCATGGCCTTCGGTCCCTGACTCAATCTCCCCACTCCCTCATTTGCTTCTTAAAATCCTCTCCCAAACTGCCAGCACTCAAAACCTTTTTCAGAGTCTGCTTGGGGAAATCTAAGCTGGAACCACAGGGGAGCCAGGCATTGCAATCCCGATCATGTGTGTGAGCCTGTGCCAGAGAGGGAACAGAGGGGAGATAAGAGGACAGGATGAGGAACACGCAGCTGGGACACTGGGGAGCCACTGAAGGCTGTATGCAGAGAGGGGCATGATCAACAGACAACTCCAGCCTCGGCAAACCTCTAGAAAAAAACTGCCCTGCCCAACAGAGACAGAAAGAGAAGAGCCTGTGGGAGCACAGGGCCCCCATCATCCCTCCCCGTCAGTCCCAAGCCTTTCAGTTTGCTGGCCTGCAACTGAGCCCCTCCCCTGCACTTCTGAGATCTGCTTCCACTGACGGTGCCAATCTCCATCCCAACCCCAGGAGAGCAGGGGAGAAGTGGGGCGGTGACGGGATAAGACCGATCACAGCCGCCCACTCGGGTAAACACAGGCTAATTACTTTTTCAGGGGGAGAGAGGAGGGCGGGCAGCCTCAGAAATAAAACAAATTCCCATTCAGCTGTGACAGGGCTGAGCCTCCGGAGGGGTCCCCTCCCTGCAGAGCTGGGAACCGGGGATCTGGGGCTGGGTATATCAGGCACGGTCCTGGGAAGGAAGGCAGCAGGCCCTGTGGGTCAAGGAACTTTCTACCACCAGGAGGGGGCAGGGTGTCGGGGCTGTTGCTCACTGCGATGACGGTGAGACCCGCTCAGTGACCAGCACCAGGCCTGAGCACCGACCACGTGCCCTGCAGGAGGGAGTCACTGACTCCACCATGCGATACTATTATCATCCCATTTCATAGACGGGAAAGTAGAAGTGCATTTTAAACTTGTTTGAGACACAGGCGGGAGGCTTCATCTCCCTGCCCAGGCCCAAGGGACCAGCTGTCCAACAAACTCCACCTATGGAGCCCTTGCTCTGTGTCGGTTGCATCTTGCAATTAATAAGCTGGGATTCCAACCCGGGCCTGTCTGCTGTGAGTGAGTACGCAGTGTCCCTGCATACTACTGCACGTGTCCAAGCAAAGACTCTTGTTTATTGGGCACTTGTTCTGTGCCAGGCCCCCAGACATACATGTCAGACGAGGGAGGACTTACGGTCTCCCCTCAGGAAGCCCACAATCTAATAAGGAAGAGACAGACATAAACTGTCACAGGACAGGTGCTGACAAAGGGAACAGGTTTGAGTGCGAGAATAGGCGGTGCCTAGTTCGACCTGCAGAAGTTGCAACAGGCTTTGATTTGAGAGGAGACTGGAAGGATGAGGAGATGTCACCTGACAGAAGAGGACAGGGAGAAGTGGGTGGTGAGCAGACGGTCCGCAGCCGAGGCTGCCGTGAGCATGCTCCAGATCGGCCTGTCCTGGAGGGCGCGGTGACCCTGGCGAGAGGCACCCCGAGTGCCACCTGTGGCCTGGACCTAGTCCCAGAGCCAGGCTTCCTTGGACCTGCCTCGCTCTGCTGAGCCTCGTGGCATCAGCCAGAGGGTGGCGGGAATAGCGGCACCCCAGGTGACTGTGCCGAGCCCGTGCCACGAACCAGGCCCCGGCTCAGGCTCTCGTGCCTCATCCCGCTGAACCCCTCACAATGGCGACGGTGGGGGGACCGAGCCCAGGGCCTCCTGTGCGCTCCGCCCCGAGCTGCACCCGGCCCACCATCCTGTGATTCCATCTGACAGATGGGAAAGCCGAGGCAGAGCCTGCCACCTCGCCACCCTCTTGAGATCCAAGCCCTTCCAGCTGCACTGTAGCTGTCTACTGCAGAGGTCCCAGCCCTCCATGAGAAAAGAGGGCAGAGGAGGACCCAGGCCTGGCCCCGGGGGTCTGCCTCTCATGGGGACAGCACGGTTTCTGACATAGCAGAACCAAATCAGTTCAGCTCCGACACCGACCAACCTCGCCTGTGCCCAGGGGGACGGCAAGGGCCCGTGGTCCCTGGCTGCCAGGAGTCCATTGTCAGGAGACGGACCACCGCTCCCCGAGTGGAAGGGACTTGGGCGAACACAATCCCCCACTTGGATTTGTGGGAAACTGAGGCAAAGACCCAAGTGCGGCCCAGAGTGCAGCGTGGGGCCTGTCTCCCCGTTGCCCCCTAGGGCTCCTGGAACCTGGTCAGGGCTCCCTGTCCCCAGGGGCAGCCACTGAGACAGATGCAAAGCAAGGACACGAGGTCACCAGAGTGATGGATCTGACTTCCGGAAGGCTTTCCCCCGAGAGAGCACTGGGCAGGAGCTGGTGCAAAGTCCCCACTGATGGAGGTCAGCCTCCTGGGAGGCACGGCCCCCAGCCTCTCCGCTCTCTTCAGGAGGCATTTGATCACCTTTTCTGGTCCCCAACTCCAGACTGAGCTGGCTGTTCCTGGCAAGCCCAGGCGGGCATTCGAGGGCACAAAGGACAACAGGAGAGGCCGCCTTGGAGAGGCCACTTGCCCTGCCCCAAAGTCTGGGCTCCAGCTGGGAGAGGGAGGAAGGCATCCCGCTCCTGCCGCACATGGCCAACAACAGGGACCAGGAAAGGCCCGGGACTGCGGCCCCCACCCCCCGGAAGGTTCCCAAGGCAGTGCAGGGGGAGGTGGCTGAGCCCCACAGGCCACAGTGGTCACCCCTGCAGCCTGAGGTCTCAGAGGAGCCCCAGGAGAGTGACCTCTGACCACAGAAATGAACAGATGAAGTCCCGCTTCCTCCTCCAAATTGGAAGGACAGAGTGACTGGCCAGGCCAGGAGCTTCTCTCTGATCCAGGGACCGGAGGGCAGCCCATGGCTCCTGCCCCCGGTGCAGGGCATGGGCAACGGCCCGGTGGGGGTGGCCCGGGCGCTCAGACTGGCCCTCAGCTCTCTGCTGCCCCCTGGGAAAGCCGCCCCGTCCTGACTCCCTCCGCCAGGGACAGTGACCTGCGTGCACCGCGAGGTTCTTGGAGATGTCGGGGTCTCGCCAACACAGGGCGGGCCTTCCACATCACCTAGAGGGCGGGGGACTGAGGACCGCGGCACTTCCAGCCCCACGTGGGCCCCCCTGAGCTGGGGGGTCACAGCAGGACAGGGCGCACCTGCTGCCCTGGGGGCCAGGAGCAGTGCTTGGAGGACCCAGTCCCGGGCGTCAGCTCCTGGGGCAGCCGAGGGCGGCCTGGGCGGGGAGCCCCTGGCACAGCCGGAACCGCCTGACGCTCCAGAGCCACGGTCCTGACGCAGGGCGATTTGAAGTCACGTTGTCACCTGTTTCAAGAGTCCCTACAGTGCGCCTGGGACTTCAGCACACGATTTATCAGGTTCGAGATATGAAGGGGGACACCCGGCTCACCCAAGTGACCTGCCGCAGCCACAGGGTTAAACAAGGGCAGTTCAGCATTTCAGTCCGGGCCTCTGTGAAGCCCCGCCACCGGCCCCCAGGTCTGGGGAGTTGCAACGATGACTTGGGAGCAATCCCAGAAGCCTTCCTGGAGGAGGCAGAGCCCCGCATTTGATCTTGGCTCTGCAGCTTGGATTTAAGATGCAGCAGCCCCAGGGCTCCGGGGGGGTTCGTCTAAACATGATTAAACAACCATTAGGCTGCGGTTGGGAAATGGAGATTTACAGACTTCCGAACCTCCATTTAAATGCAAATGCAGCTTTGTCGGCCCGGAACCAGGGATCTGAGCAGCATTAAAGGCGCACGTCTCCTTCCCCTCTGTGGCTGGGCCACCCAGAGCCCTGAGTGAATCCAGGGCGCTGCAGGCACCGCCACAGCCAGGCCCCCAGGACATGGCCAGGCCTGCGGTCAAGGTCGCGGTCACCTCGACAAGACACACCCTGCCCTCTCTTGCCCACAGGTGCCCCTCGTGACCTGGACCAGGGAAGGCAGCATGACCTTGTCAAGGTCACACATACTGCTAGGCAGTCCCACAGCCTGGACTCAGACCCTGGCCTGCCGCGCTCTGGACCCTAGAAGGGCCAGCTGCTTGGGGTGGCACCCTGGGGACCTCCGTGGGTAGCAGCCCAGGAAGTGACACTGAGTTAAAAGCAGATGAAAACCTGCCACACGGCCTAGGGGTTTTGGCTGCAGGCCTACCGTGTGACAGGCAGAGAGTGTATCATTTCACCCTCCCAAGGTCCTGAGAGGATTTTTTGGGGGGGCGGTGCTTGGGATGGAGCCCAGGGCCTGATGCACGTTAGGCAGATACTCTACTACTGAGCCCGGATCCCTTGTTTTGAGGGGGAAGACTGAAACCGTTTTGAACCCAAGGTGGTCTGACTCCCAAATCCACACTCTGAACACCTCTTGGGGCTCCGCCCCTAAACTCCTGTGTGACTTTTAGAGAGTGACTTGACCTCTCTGGGCTCTGCTTCTGAATCTAAAATGGGTATAATGGGCAGGAAGAGGAATCAGGAGAGCAGGAGTGTGGGAGGCAGATTCAGGAGTTATTCTTGGGGCTGAACGTGGGGGCACGCCCGGGAGGAGGGGCAAGGGAGGCTGCCCAGGAGCTGAGGCTGGACTGCGAAGGCCTTGAAGGGCAAGCTGCTCAGCGGGCAGCCCTGTGGGCGTGGCCACAGGCCGAGTGTGGTGCGAGAGAAGGGGGCCATGGTCGCCCTGAGAGCCAGGCTGGCCCCGCACTGCACCCGGCTCTCCCTCCTCAGAGCAACCTCGGGAGCTGGGGTTGGTGCCTGCCGAGAAGGTCACCCAGGGACCCGCCCCGGGAGGGAGCCCGCCCCCCTCCCCCTCCTAACCCTGCAGCTTCCTCCTGGGAGGGAGGGCCGGGGGCGGCCGGCGCTTCCGGTCTGCTTGGAGCTTTCCCAGTTTGAAGACCCACTCGTGTCCCTGAGTGAACCAGAAAGATGGGTCACCCTGGACAGAGGGACAGGAGCGGGGAGCTGGGGCGGTGGTGGGAAAGGTTTTCTGACCAGTCCAGCTGGGTCCCAGGGGGCCCAGATCTGGGGCTCAGAGACCTGGGAGCCCTGAGCCATGCATACAGGGAGGGGTCCTCCCTCCCGGGACAGAGGGCCCCCAATGAGCGCGGGACTCCGAGGTCTGCCTCCCAGCCGGCTCCTCTGGACCGTCCGCTCAAGGCCGGGTGGTGAGAGCCTGGCTCCCCTGTTCCTGGGTGGCCAGGGGTGTGGTCCTTGGACGAGTCCAGGAGGAGACGGGGAGCCGCTCCGCTTGTGCCCACAGCCTACCCCTTCCTCAGCCTCCACCATCTCTGACCTCTGATCTCTGGCCTCGGAGACAGACGCAAAAGCGCGAGAGGTCAGCACCAGCTCTGCGCGGGACAGCTGGCTTGACCGGAGGCAGCCACTGCCTGGTGGGCCTGAAGCTCACGGGGAAAGGCCAGGCCTGGGACCCACCCCTGGAGGTCCAGCTTGGACCCCCTCTGACTCGCCCTGTGACCTTTAACAAGTCACTTTCCTCCTTGGACCTCGTGGACCCATCTGTCAAATGGGCACCACGTGGCTCCTCTGCTTCAAGGGACCCCGCAGGTGGCAGGGCAGAGGCCGCCTGGAAGACCTTGTGAAGAAGCATCAGAGGGCGGCACCAGGGACGGTGGCGGGCGGGAAAGGAGGAGAGGGTGCCAAGGGGGCAGCGGTGACGGAGGAGGAGGCAGGTGAGGGAACATGGGAGGGGCGCCAGGGGTGAGCCATCGTCAGCTTCGGCGCCCACCCCGCCCAGCCCAGCCCCGGTGGATACTTAGGAAGGACGCGTTAGGAGGACGCCCCTCGGCCCCTCGCCCTGGCGTCTTTGTCTGAGGCCTGTGAATTATGCAGGAGGCTGCGGGAAGGGTGAAGGGCTGGGATCGCTCCATTATTGATGAGCGGTGACGGATCCTCCGCTGACAGCCTGCCTGAAGATATGATGAGCTTGTAAAAAATTAATCGCCGTTCCTGGGGAGGACGCAGACTGAAGCCCCGAGGAGCCGCGCTTTCCGTGTTCCTGATTCCAGGGGACTTTGAGAAGGTTTTAGCGCAGCGGAGGAGACAATTAAATTCAATTAGGATCACGCGAGCCGAGATGTCAGCCCCTCTGGGCGGCAGGCGGGGGCGCGGCAGGCCGCGGGGTCCTGCTGCAGAGCCCCGCCCACCCTGTCCCCAAGCCCTGTCCCTGCTCCAGGTGATCTCATGCTCACCTATGGCTTCCGCTGCCACCCCAGCTGGTGACCCACAGGCTCCCGGCTCCGCCTGGACTTCTGAGCTCCGCATGGCCAGCGGCTGCCTGCCCGCCTCCCGGGACGTCTCGAAGGCACCTCCACGTTGAGGAGAGATGGCCAATGCCCACCCTCCCGCCCCAGGCCTCCCGGATTCTCTTTTTTTTTTTTTTGGGGGGGGGCGAGCCAAAGCCCCAGGAGACCCAGGGACTTGCCCCAAGCCCTTCTGGGATGCCACTGCCCCCTGCCTGCCACTGCCCGGTCCATCCCTCTGCTCACCTGTAGGACTTGGAACCAGGCCCCCCACGTCCTCGGGCCCCTCTGATCTCACCCAGAGCTGGCGTGGACCGTGCTCTGGGGACGTGAGGGGCTGCACTCTGGCACCACAGCTGGCGTCCCTGGGGCGCCTATGATGTTGGGGAGCGGGGCGGGGGGGCGCCCAGGAGAGCAGGCCCCGGGCAGGCCCCGGGCAAGCCCCGCCAGCAGGCAGGACGAGGCAGGACGGAGGGGTGAGGACCAGCCCGCCTGCGCGCACCACCCCTGAGGCACCCTTTGGTTCTTGGGCCGTCCCAGCAGACGGAGCCCAGGAACCGGCTCTCCACAGAGCCGCCTGCACCCCGGGGGCTGTCACCTCTGCTTCCGAGTGACACTCTGTGCTGCCAAACACGTCCAAGGGCAGGGTCCTCTCGCTGAGTCCTTCCAGGGCCTCCTGCAGCAAACCCCAATGCTGGAATGCAAACCCAAGTTCGGGGAGGGAGGTCAGCGGGTCATGTGCCCCAGGAAGGATCCTCCAGCGTCCCCTGCGGCAGGACATGAGTCCTTCCCCCGGGGTGCCCTGCCTGTCCCCAGAGGAGAGGACCGTCCCTATCCCTGAAGGCCCCGGCGGAGACGGTTTGTAGCAGACAGGCCTCTCTCCCTCCTCAGACGTCCTCAGCCTGCCCACGGGTGGGCTGGGGGTGACTCGGGGGCCAGCGCCCAGTGCTTGCCCGGCGCAGTGAGGCCCCGTTCCACCCCCAGATCCACAAAAACCGAAACAAAACAACCCCACAACCTACCTGTCCTTTGGGACTCCGTTTCCTCAGGAAGCTTCTCATTCTCTAGAAACCATGGTGACCAGGCCCGGTGCCTCGTCCTGCAGACCCGTCCCTGCTACCGGGCTTCGGCCATGGACCCCGGGAGCGGGAGGGAGGACGGTCCACCCTGCTGCCCCTGCAGAGGCCTCCCACTCCAGAATCATCCCGCTCCAAACCCCGGGGGCAAAAAACAATTCCCCTCTATCTTTTGTGGCTCTTCACTGGGACTCTGGATAAGTAACAAAGGACAGAGCAACAGGACACAAACCAATAGAAGCTCATCGGCATGTGTCCCCTGGAGGGCAGGGGAGAAGCCCCGGGAAGTGAGTCGCTCTGGAGGAAAGTTCCAAGTCAGACTTCGGCCCCACCGTTTCTGAAACAGGAAGAAGGGAGACTGAGCACCCAGGCTCAGGGAGGCCATGCAGGGAGGCCCCAGGCTCAGCGTCTCCACTGCTGGGAGGTGGGCACCCTCGCAGGTGGGTCGCCCCCGGAGGCCCCTTTCTCTCACAAGGGGGTGATTTCCAGAGCTGCTGGTGTGGACGCAACTTCTCAGGATAAGCAGCTCAAAATGATCCCTACGCTGACAGGACGGAAGGAACGGGCTTTGGGCCCCTGGTTTCAGAAAAGCCTGTCGCCCAAGTTGGCAAGTGACTCCAACTGGACAGAGGGCACGGGAACGCAGCCTCAAGTCGCCTCCTTAACAGCCCTGTTCCTGCTGCCACGTCCTCCTTACTGGATCGGCATCGGGGACAAGGACCAAGCCTCGGCTCCAGCTTTTGTGGGCAAGCCTGGCTGTTCGGGGACCCCCCAGTTCCATGCCCAGGGCCCCTGGTGCTGGGGAAGGTGTGGAAGGCCAACTGCAGGACAGGGAGGAGACCGGTCGCTCAGTGTGGTCCACTTTGGGAAAAAGGGGACAGAACCGAGGAAGGTCATGACGCCCTTGGTCACTTTGACTGACGACACTGACTCGCTGGGTGTTTAAAACCCAAAACGAGACGGAAGTCGAGGAAGTAAAAGGGCCACGGGAAGAGCGGCCGACGAAGGCCCTTGCCCGCGAAGATCAGCCAAGACCCGGAGGACAAAGGGGCCCCTCTGAGCGGGCAACTCTGCAGGACCCTGCCCTGTGAGTGCCTGTCCAGTCACCTGCCACCTGCCACCGCGGGCCTCGGGACTGCTCTGCGGCTGACTGCCCTGGACTGTCCACGCCCCGCCCGACAGAGAACAAGGACTCCCCCAACTCTGCCTCCTTTCAGCAGGAAGCAGCTTGGCGATGTTGTCGCCCATTTTCCCACAGAAACGGAATGTAGAGATTGACAGTGGGCCTGGAACACAGCCCTGGCTGCTCGGCCGCTGCGACTTGTTAGCATGGACGTGCTTCTGTCTCCTCCTCTCCCTGTGCCTCCCTGACCTCACCCCTCCCTAATCTCAGGGGACAGGGTCACCTTCCTCCCGCTCCTGGGCAGTTATCTGTCTTGAGCACACGCCCACCAGGAACCAGGTACCCAGCCTCTGGGGGGCACCAGATCTCAGAAATGCCCGTCTCCCAGGCTGACAGGTGGATTGCAGCGCGACAGAGAACACGTGGGACGCAGCCTCGAGTCGCCCTCAACAGCCCCGTTCCTGCTGGTGGCAGAACCGCAGCCTCTGGGACAGGAGGCCCCGTGCTCCTCCTCTGCTAGCAAAGCAATAAACCTTCTTTTTCCTTTTTCTCAAAAAATAATAAGTAAATAAATCATCGTCATCATCATTACACCAAAGGGGCGTATTTGAGGGTGGCCTAGCCTGTCTGTGGTCATATTTGGGGGTGACGTGCCATGTGCCCCATCGCCACCTTCCAGGTGAACACCAGCCACCTCCCTGGCACAAAGCGTGTGCCCACCAGCAGCAGGCTGCGGCCACCTCCCCTGGCCTCTGCCCAGGTTCTCCCTCTCGGGAGCGTCTTGGGGAGAGTGGGCCCCTCCTCTCAGGAACCCCTCCCCACCCAACCTCATCCTTTTATGGCTCATTATCAGAGTTGCTGTTGGGCAAATCCTACATTCCTTTTTTTTTTTTTGTACTGCAGATTGAACTCGGGGGCACTTGACCACTAAGCCACAACCCCAGCCCTTTTTTGTATTTTATTTGGAGACAGGGGTTCACTGAGTTGCTTAGGGCCTCTTCAAGTTGCTGAGGCTGGCTTTGAACTCGAGATCCTCCTGCCTCAGCCTCCCGAGCTGCTGGGATTACAGGTGTGCGCCACTGAGCCCTGTGAATATTACCTTTCTTTGTGGGATTATTGGATTGGTGTCTGTCTCCCCATGACGAGGGAGCCTTGCAAAGACAGAGAAGGAAGGAAGGAGGCAGGGAGGCAGGGAGTCCCCGTGAGCCTGCAAATGTTCCTCCACCGCAGGCCCTGCAGGGCTTCCCGGCGCCTGCAGATAAACCGCAGCTGCCCCTTTGCCAGCTGCCCTGTTGTCCTCCCCGGCGGGCACCTCCTCCCCGACCCTCGCCCAGGATTCTAAAATTCTGAACAAAGCCCCGCCTACGTGATGAAATCCCCAGCCGCCTGTCTTCCTCTAGATCACAGAGCCAGAGCATCTGGTGACCTTCGGAGGCTCGGAAGGGCCCGCCTCCCTATTCCTGGACCCCGGCACCGCAGCCACGGGGCCTGTGCATCGTCCTGAGGCTTAAGTTGCAGAAAAGTAAGATGTTTGCCCAAAGAAAATGCAGAACCAGACCCAGGAGGTCAAGGTCAATTGTGATGTTCTGGCTGGAGAGATAAAAAAGAGAGACACCTGCTCCGGGTGGCCAGACCTGCCCCACACAGGGACTTCCTGTCCACCGTCCACTGCCTCCCCTTCCCTCCCTGTGTGCCTGTGTTCCTCAAGGTGGGTTTTGGGGGGATGAGAGCTCCCCACATCTGCTCAGGGTTCCGGGTCCTCCGGGCTTGACCTGTTGGCTAAGCAAGCCTGTGTCTGTTGGATGGAGGTTCACAAAGCCTGAGGAGCCAGGCAGGCCAGGAGTCGTTACCCAACTTTATTACCAGGAAGATGGAAGCTCAGAGAGGTGAGGTAACTTGCCTGAGGTCACACAGCGTAAGAAGTGGCGGGACGAGCCACCTCCTCCTCTTCACCAGCCCACTTCACTAAAGGGGAGGACAGACAGCCACGGCCTGGGCTGGGCTTCAGGGTCAGGAATCCTGCAAAGGAACTGGCCAGACGGAGATTGAGATGACCTAACACTCTGAGGTCAGCCGCAGGCCTGCACAGCCTGGCATAGTCCAGAGTGATGGGGAAGCTGCCGGGATGGCAGCCCGTGCAGGGCATCCGGGCCCCCAAACCACCTGCACCCCGTCTAGGGAAGACCCCGCACCCACGCCTCTGGCCTTTGGTTTCCGGGCCCTCCCCAGCCCCGGCAGAGTTGGGCCTGGACCCTGGATGGCCGTTGCAGGTCCTCAACCCCCACCCCAGACCGTTCTCTTTCCTCCCAGAGGCACCTGGGAAGCCGCCCAGATCCCTTCTGAGAACAGTGGACACCGGGCGCTCTCCGGGCCCTCTGGCTGGCGCCCTGGGCTGGGCTGCAGCTCTGGATGTGTCCCGCACGGTCCTCAGAGGGAAGCCGGCAGAACTGCCCACACGCACACGGACGCCCTGGGCTGGGTGATCCTCACGCCTGGGCTTCCCCACCCCGGCCTCGTCCTGGGGACACGGAGCTGATCTTCTCAGTTAGGTCAGGACGAGGTGGAGACCGGGACTGCTGTGTGGCCACGCAGCCCGGGAGACCGAGTCTTGGTGGGAGAAGAACCTGCCAGGAGGCCGGGCCGCCATCCTCCAGGGGCGGAGAAGGCCAGGGAAGCACGTCTGCGGACCTCCGGGGACAGCCAGCCCGAGGAGGCTTCCGCTGCTGGAGTGGAGTCGCTGAGGACGCCGGGTTTAATGACGCTGAATTAGTGGGGAAAACACTGTGGGTCTCAGGGCCCCGTGGAATCGCCTCCCGCCAGGGGAGGGAAGGGGGTTAAGGCCGCGAGGGCCACTGCACACTGGGGGAGGGACCTGAAAGGGTGTCACCAGGCACAGGACCCCTGGGGAAAGGCAGCAGGACGGGAGGGACATGCCGGATTCCCAGCCCACCCTGGACCTGGAACCTGCTTCCTCCCTGTAAGAAGGGTCACCTGACAATGAACTCCACGGTGACCATGGCCATGACGCTGGTGTGAACAGAGCGGCCACCAGATGCCAGGCCCCGCCCTAGGTGCCCCCGTGTGTTCACTCGTTAACTGACTTCACGTGGGCCAGGTGGGTGGGGGCGGCCATTGGAGGCTCCTGACCTCCGGGGCCCTCCGAGACCCGGGCTCTGTCCTCTCGCTGGAGGCCGGTGGGCCGGTGACTGCGTCCACTAGCAGAGCACCGCGGACAGGAACGGCAGGTGACTTTCAAAGCTCGATAAACAGACGAGGCGGCCTCTGGCCGGAACAGGTTCCCGCGGTAAGAAGTCCAGCTGCCCCAGGGCCCCACGCTTCCCGGAGGCCAGGGCTACAGGGAGGTGCCACTGGTGAGTGTCCACGGCAGGTCCAGGTGTGGTCAGCTCCGCCCTCCTCCCGTGGACACCTCAGATGACGCGGAGCGGGGACGGGCCATCTCCCATGCCGCACCCCAGCGCCCGCCTAGGAACTATGGGCACGGCCAGTGGCCAGCGGGCTCGGCCACAAGCTCGGCCTTCGCGGCACGGCCGACCATCAGAGTGGGCTTGTTAGGGACCCGTTTCCCGGCTGAGGACGCCGAGGCACACGGGTTCCCGATGGAGCGCAGTTCTGCCCGCACCCCAGAGCTCAAAACCCCCGTGAGTACCAGTGGCTCTGCCACCATCCAGCCACTTCCCTGACCGTCTCAGAACCCACGTGGGCAGCGGGCTGCGGTCAGAGGCGATTCCTTCCTCCCACGTGTCTCTCGGGATCTCTTCAAAGTGACTTGAGAAATTTTGGTTTTCAGCACATTAGGAGCTGGGCCTCCCAAGGGCCTCCACAGGACCTCCCAGGGCCTCCACAGGACCTCCCAGGGCCTCCACAAGACCTCCCAGGGCCTCACAGGGCCTCCCCAGGGCCTCACAGGGCCTCCACAGGACCTCCCAGGGCCTCCCCAGGGCCTCCACAGGACCTCCCAGGGCCTCCCAGGGCCTCCACAGGACCTCCCAGGGCCTCCCAGGGCCTCCACAGGACCTCCCAGGGCCTCCCCAGGGCCTCCACAGGACCTCCCAGGGCCTCCCCAGGGCCTCCAAGGGCCTCCCCAGGGTCCAGCACTCTTCCAACCTGCTCCCCACCAACGACCCTCCCACACCCTGGTTCCCACCAATAAGTCCCCCCAGCTGAGGAGCGGGGTCCCCAGGTACCGCCTGTGGCTTTGGGGGCTCCGCTAGGCAGCGAGCCTCTCACTGCCCCCCCAGCACTGTGTCCTGCCCCCATGCTGGGCGCCCTGGGGCCTTTCTGATCACCTCAGAAGCCCTGGTGAGGGTTGGGGTTTCCCAGAATCCCCTCTGTTCCAGGAGGGTGTGGCCTTCCAGGACTTCACGCTGGTCGCTCCCGTGAGGTGAGGTGAGGCCCGCCGGCCTCCTGCACCTCCAAGCAGGGCTGTGGTCCCCGCCCCTCAAGGCTTCCCTGCCGCCTCCCCTGTGCCCAGCTGTGACGCTTTCCTGCCGGTGCCCTGTTGGGGACCTAGGCAGCCCGGCTCTGTGGGTTCCACACCCCAACACGGGCTCCTCCCAGCCTCCGTCCTTGGCCTCTGTCCCCACTGCCCAGGCCACAGCTCCTCTGGTTGCTCCCCCAGCCTCGTGCCTCCTCCAGGGACCGCAGGCAGGGCCTGTCTGTCCACTGCCTTCCTGGTCCCTCAAGCAGCTAGCTGGCACCACACGCAGTCTGGCCCACCCAGCCCGCCGCGGCGAGGCTGTGGCCCGCGTCCTTGGAGGGCTGTGTTTCCATGGCCCCTCTGAGGACGTGGACGTGCCTGGCCTCGATGCCACCTGTTCCCAGGCCTGCTTGCTGGGACCCTCCCCCGGGGCCCACTCGGGCTGCCTTGGCTCTCTGGGAGCCGGGTACAGCTTCCGGCTGGCTGGCCCGCCCACCCAGGGAGAAGGCCAAGGTCGCTCCACTTGCTTAAGGATGATCCTTCCCGCTGGCAAAGGCTGCTGTTCACAGAGCTCTTGTGAGGTAGTGTGTGTTTGTGTTTGGTTTTGGCTTTTTTGGGGGGGTCCTGGGGATTGAACCCAGGAGCGCTCTCCCACTGAGCCACATCCCCAGCCCTTCTTACTTTTATTTTGAGACAGGGTCTCAGGTCTCACTAAGTTGCTGACGCTGGCCTCAAACTTGCGATCCTCCTGCCTCAGCCTCCGGAGTAGCTGGGATCACAATCATGTGCTACGGCCCCCGGCCTGTGTTTTCTTTTTCTTTTTCTTTTGGGTACAGGGGATGGAAACAAGGGGCACTTAACCACTAAGCCACATCCCCATTCCTTTTTTGTATTTTATTTAGAGACAGGGTCTCACTGAGTTACTTAGGGCCTCTGCAAGTTTCTGAGGCTGCGTTTGAACTCAATCCTCTTGCCTCAGCCTCTCCAGCTGCTGGGCTCACAGGCATGTGCCTGCCCGGCGGTGTTTTCTTTTAAAGGACATTTGTTGACGCTCCTTGGTGAGGGCCCCCGGCTGGGCGTTTCCTCCACGGTCTCCCTTAAGTCCCCCCGTTCTGTGAACAGGTGGACACGCTGATCCTCACTCACTGATGAGAATGAGGAGTTCCCCGGAAGCTTCTAGGGTAAAGAAAAGGACCTTCTGGGAAGGTGTGGGTGTGCGCGGCCCCGTGCAGGGCCGGGAGGCGCTTTGGGAAGCGGGTTAGTCTTTAAACCCCAGGGAGGAGGCCCTGGGTTCGCAGGCCAGTGGCCGGTGACCCTGGTCGACGTCACGCACACTCTGCACCCCCGTTTTCCAGCAGGCTGGGCATCTGCTCATCGGCACCAAAGCTGTCCGCTGCCGGCACCTGGGGGAGCGCAGCAGGTGCCCCTCGGCCGAGCTGACCCGCGCTGGGCGGTGCTGGGGGCTGAGAGGGCCCCTTGCTCCTGGTGAGAAACTCCAGGGATATCTTCTTTGATCTCCTCTCAGTTGCCTGTGTGCTTTTTAATTGTGAATATGAAATATTCTCAATTTAAAAAATATTCAGACACAGCAAAAAGAGCCTAAGGGAAGGAAAGGGGAGGGCAGAGGAGGGAGGGAGGAGAGAGAGGCCGCGGGAGGCCAGGCTCTCCTGGCCCGGGAGGCGCAGCGGGCGGGGAGAGGGCAGCAGCTCCCAGGGCCTCCCCTCCCGGCCTCCGCCTGCCGAGCCTTCTTAGAGGGAAGACGGCAGGGCGGCCAGTCACCAATGTCGGGGACTGCAGAGGGAGGGACAGGACCACTTGTCACCATCACAAAGCAAAGGTGATAGTGAGCATATGGAGGACACTCACCGCTGGGGACTAGCCGGCCCTGGGAGGCCGGCCTCTCCCCTGCCCCAGCTGGGCCCCCAGGCTGCCACAGTCCCCAGAATACAGACAATAACATGTCACTCCGTGCCCGGCTCCAGGCTCTGCAAACGTGTTCCCAACCTCCTCACCAGCACCCCATCCGTTCAATGCCCACTGTGGGCACAGTTAGTGCCCACGGCCACCAGCTCGTGCCCGCATCTGCCAGGGCTTTCTGTCCCACGGCCACGCGCCTGGGATGTGTTAGTTTGGGTGGTCGTTATCACGACCGGTGAGACTGATACTGTCACTGTCCCCATTTTATACCTGAGGAAACTGGAGCCCAAGGTGTACAGTAACTTGTTCAAGGTCGCCAAGCTAATAAGTGGCAGAGGCTGAAATCCAACACGGGCTGCCCAGATCCACGCTCCGGACCGTGACCCCGAGGCCACACTGCACGCGAGGTCCAGGGGCAGAGGGCGGCCCACAGGGTCACCCGTATCCAGCTGCCTCGGGAGGGGCTTGGCGACAGCGCATCCTCGCCCTCCCCCTCGAGCTCCCCAGACGAGCAAGCCCCTCGCTTCAGAAGCGTGTGTCACACAGTGTCACCGTCTGTGTTCTGGGGGCCGAGCTGCCGGGGACAGGGGAAAGGCCAGTCTCCGGGGGGCCAGTCCCCAGCGGTGAGCGTCCTTCCTACGCAAACCACTGAGCCGGAGCACAGGCCCGACCCTCTCCCGGGTCACCCTGCCCCGTCACCCCGGGGCCAGCCACGGGCAGGCCCTGTTTCCGAGCAGCTGAGATTGTTCCCACGGCCGGTCCCACAGCAGCGCAGCTCACCTGCCGCCTGGCGTCATCCCGGCTGGGAAGCCACGATCGAGCTCCGGCCCATCCTCTCCCCTGACCCCTTCCCCTCCGGACCCCCCTGTTGGCCCCCGGCTCCGTGGGAGACTGTCCTACCCTGACCTGTGGCCTCACCACAGCCGCGTAATGTGTTTAGGGCACAAGGCCCCAGACTGCTTTAGGGGCACTGGCCTGGCCTCAGGGCTCTCTGGCGAGACCACCCTTGCCGGCGCCTCCGTTGCCCGCAAAGCCCCTGCCGCCTGAGACGATCTCAGACTCAACCTTGGTCACTCTGCTCCGGTGGAAGCCGCTGTACACCACCACTGCTGAGCTGTGCCATTTCCAGGCTGTGCACCTCTGTGTGGATACTTAACCTCTCTGTGCCTCAGTTTTCCCATCCATAAAATGTGAAAATAATTCCAACCTCTTTTTTTTTTTTTTTGCCTTTTTATTGCTACCTGGGCTCCCTAAGAAAGGGAAAAGGGCCTCCACACCAGAACCCTGGGAGGGAGGCACGGCTTCTGCGTCTTGAAGGTGAAAGCACCAAAGTTCTGAGAGACACACCACATCCCAGGTGGTGGGGCAGCAGCAGCACAGGCCAGTCTCCCTTCTCCTGTGGACACTGAGCGGGATCCCTGGGGCCCACAAGGAGGGGCACCGAGAGCAGGCGCCGCCCACCTTCAGCCCCTCGGTGCCTCCAGCTGCCGACGCCAGCCTCAGCTCCTCACCTTACCAGCCTGGAGCGGAGGCAGTGGCCTCCTCCTAATGACCTCTGACCTCTGGTGAGCACCAGAAGCCAAGGCGGGTGGGCTCAGGTGTGGGGGTGGGGGTCTAGGCATCTTCTGGGCCCAGGGAGCGGGGGGCACCAGGTGCTGCAGAGGGGATGGCCCTGGGCACCTGCGGGATCCGTGGAGGAAATGGTCCCCCCGCGCTGTGGTCCTGTGGCCCTGGTCTCTGGTCTCCTCTCCTTCCATCGTTCCTTGGCCGTCTCTGCCTCCCAGCTAGAGTCAGGTTCACACAGCCGCCCTTTCCTCAGCCAGTGCTCCCTCCCAGTGCCTGGTGCACTCTCTGGGTCGCAGTAGATGCTCAATAAACGCCACTGACGGAGCGCACGACACAGGGACCAAGGACCTGCACGAGGCATGGGCACCAGTCGGCTGCAATCAATGGAAAGAGGCCTCAACAATGAGGACTTCTTCCTTTCAAATCTGCCCCTTCCCTAGCTGGGGATGGCACCTCGCCCGTGGTAGGCCAGCACTCTCCCGCTGAGCCGCACCCCCAGCCCCAGGGGGACTTTTTAACTTTACGGAACAGAGCTCTGGGCAGGGACGGGTTTGATCGTAGGTGTGGCTCAGCGCTCTGGCCCAGCCTCTTGGTGGTTGTCTCAGCTGTCTCCACGTGCTGGACCCAGGTTCTCCTGAACACAGAATGGCTGCCAGCAGCTCGGATGCACGCACCAGCAGTCCCGAGGAAGACGGTGCATCACCGACCACCAGCGGCAGGCTGCTTCCTCCACTCTGATTGGGCCACCACGGGGAATGCTATAGTCTGATTGGCTCAGGTCCAGGCTCCTGGCCAATCACGGTGACCGTGACCATGCTTGAGGGTGCGGCTTGGATCATTGGCCCTGGTCTGGGGGTGAGTTTGCCTCCGGTGTACACGGGCTTCTCCAAGGAGGGGAGAACCCTGGATCAGGCAGGAGTGTCCCTGGGAGGAGAACTGGGGCTCGGGCGTTGGGAAGGCGGCTTTGCGATCTGCCGCGGGGCCGGGGTGCAGCCAGGTGGCGGAGGACGCGCTGAGCATGCGCACAACCCGGGTTCCGCCCCGAGTGTCCGGGAGAAGTTCTGCTGCGGTGTTATCAAGTCCATTTTGTAGACCCGGAAGCCTCTGCCCAGAGAGGTTGGGTTAGGTGCCCAAGCTCACAGAGCTCACGTGCAGGGAAACCTGGACCTGGACCCAGGCCTCTCTGACTCCGGTTCTTAGGAACCGGAATCCAAGCTCCCCAGGGCTGCTCAGAACCCAGGACAGGGGTGTGTCCTGTTCTCCTCTCCCGAGGACACTGCCCCGCAGGACCCCTCTAGTGACAGCGGCACTGGGGCCCTGACTCGGCCACCCCTCAGTGTGCCCCCTGCTTGGAGGGGCTGCTCCTGGAAGTCTGGTCTCCAGGCTCCGGGGCGTCAACCCCAACCCCGGCTCTGGGTGGTCCCACCTCTAGGTTCCTAGGCTGCGGCCCTCCCCAGGTGGGATTAATCTCCAGTACTTAACTCCTCCCTCAGTGGTCCCCCCCTTCAGGTAGGACCCAGCGGGATCTGCCCCAGCCTCTCCTCCCACTGCACTCTTTCTAGAACGTTCCATCCCAGCCCTGCGCCCTCCCGACCCCTTGTTTTGAAGCACCACATTGCCACCCCTTCTCTTTCCCTGCTGCTGGCCTCTTCTTCAGCATCCCTCATTTCTTGGGACATGTGACCCTGGCAAGCTACCTCCTCTGCTCCAGTCTTCTCAACTGAGAAGCAGAGATGACAATAGAATCGTTATGGAACTTACATAGGAACGCACAGAACATGCTTAGAACATTCTTTAGCACATGGCAAGTGCTCAGGAAACGTTTGCTTTTATGATAATTGTCATCTTTTAGGTCTGAGTTTACACGCCACTCCCTCCAGGAAGCCCTCTCTGACTCTCTCTCCCAGGCCATTCTGTGCAGGTCAAGAGCCTGTCACCATAACATCAAAGTAAGGCATTGTTTTCTCATCCAGTGGAGTGGAGGTGCTGGTGTCCCCAGTGCCGAACACATTGTCTGCCACTATGTCGAAAATGACTAGACACTTATGAGAAAAATAAGGTGGTAGTAATCCCATGTGCGTCATTGGACACCAGTAGGCCCCTGACAGCGGTGATATGGGTTTTCATCTGCTCTGAGGAAGGCCCTCCCTGCCCCTGGAGCTCCAGCCCTCCTGGCCGTGACCGCCTCTCTTCTCCCAGCCTGTCCCCCCCCCCCCAGCCGCTGCCTCTGCTGTTGCCAGAGCACCCTGATCCCCCTCCTGCCACCCAAGCCCCTTAGACACTTCCAACTGCCAGCAAGGGCCGACGCCTCCCCAGCCGGGCAGGCCCTGCCCAGACAGGAGTCCCAGCCCGGCCCCCAGCCCGCCACCAATCCTTCCTGGAACTGCCCGCCCGCCCGTTCACACGGATCTAGATAATCCACGCGGGCAGATGGGAATCCAGGCAAGGATAATCCAAACCAGCCGAGCCCCAGAAGTCGCTTCTGTTTGGCTTTGAAGTGCATTCAGTGAACTTACTTTTTTTCCCACCACAGATTTAACTTCTTAATCCTCTTTGACTTCTGCTGATATTGAAATGAGTTTGTCTGCCCTGTGCACACGGGCAGGGGGCGACCCCAGGGTGCATCCAACAGCTGCAAGGAGCAGCTTCAGGTTTGAAGCTGGGCGGTGAAGGAGCCACGTCCTGCTGGGGACAGCAGCCTAAATGACCTCCCGGGTCCCCAGGTGCAGCCTCTGCCCTGAGGTGCACCAGGGGATCCCTCTGGCTGCTGCCCTGCCCCGGAGAGAGGAAGACGGGCCCTCCCCACAGCACCCACGTGTCCACACCCGCACACACGCAGACAGCCAGCTCTCCCCAGGAGGAAACCAGTGACGTGTTTTGAAAAGAAGAAAGTTGGATTCTCCTGTCATTTACCTGATGGAGTTCTCGGAAGGCAGGTTGATGGCAGAATGGCCAAATACAGGAAGGTCCCAGTCACCGTGCCCTCATCCCTTCTCCCTGGGAAGCCCCCTCCCACTGGGTGGGAGTTGATCTGGAGGCAAAAGTTCATCCCTTGTGAATTGGCTCCCCTGGAGTATGTCACTCAACCTCGCGGGCCTCAGTGTGCTCTGAGAAGGGTGAGTCCTTCCTCTGCTGTCCTCACCGGGTGGCTGTGGGGAACGTAGACAGTGGTGATAAAGAAGGAGCTAACTGTGGGTACCCTCCCAGCCACCTGCCACCATCGTGGTAGCTGGTGTTAGCTGAGCACTTACTACGTACCAGCCTCCTTGCAGAGCGTCACGATTATTCACTCGTGGAACCCTCAAACAGCCTCTCAGTGTTTTTACTCCTCTTTCTACTGATGTGACAAGGCTTAGAACTCAGTCTGTGTGATCTCAGGTCCCCCAGAGCCAGGGCTTGAACCTGTGTCTGCTCTGGGCTCCAGAGAGACTTCCAGAGGGACTTCCTAGAGTCTCGTGGTATAGTGGGGGTACAGGGACAGAGATGGACAAGGAGCCTTCCACTAGCAATAAGTCAGCCCTGTGCTCCAAAAGTGAAAACAGCCAGATTGCCCGGGGCCACCGGGAGTCATGTAACGTCCCCAATAATCCTGACGGCCCGGACCTCAACAGGAAGGAGGGGCCCTCCCAACTGGAGGCTGCCCTCTCTTCCCGGCTCCCTCTGCCCTGGACATTCCTACAGTCACTCAACAAACCCCGCTGAAGACCCCGGGAAAGGCCCTGAGCGCTGTCAGCGGCCCTGCCAATCACCTACCTCTCCCCCTCACCAGAACTGGGAAGCCCCGTGGAGGGAGCCAGCACCCAGCATGGCCCGGTCGGGAGCAGAGCGGCGGTGTGCGTGCTGGGGCACAGGCGTGACAGCCCGACAGCGGGGTGGGGAGGGCCCGGGCTGCCACTCCAGGTGCCCTTCCTCGGGGAAACCGAGGCAGAGCATGAACTGCACGCTCAGCAGGGAGGGCCTGGTGGGAGGGCTGAGAGCAGAGCACCCACTTCCTCCACGGGGCCGGAAGTCCCTCCTCAAAGCCATCCTCCACCAAGGGGTCACGCCTCCTTTCCCAGGAATGAGTCCCCCCCCCCGGATCATTCCAGTCCCCTTCAGCCCCTTGTCCAACAGCACAGCGGAGAGCAAGGCGAGAAATTCAGGCCATCCGTCAGCAGCTGCTTGACCTTCAGCAGCTGCTTGACCTGGAGCAAGGTCCTCTGGGGCCTCAGTCTTCCCATCTGTGAAATGAGCCAGCAAGGGTGTGACTCCCACTGCGGTGCCAGGCAGGCGCAGCTGAAAGGTCACTCATTCACCCAACAAACCAGCAAACCAGCACGGGTTCAGCCCACGTGGTAAGTGACACGAGAGTGACAAGACAGAGCACTTCCGCACTTTAATGGAATTCGCAGTCACTTTGATGTTAGTCGTTGAGCCTAGACGTGGCCTCAGAATCCTTCTTGACACATGGTGGCCACTACTAGTCACGTCAGCATGACAGAGGAACCCTGGGTTAGTCAGGGTTCTCCAGAGAAACGGAAGCAAGAGGATGGAAGAGAGCTAGAGAGGATGGAGTGGGCCTGCACAGTCCTGGAGGCTGGCACGTCTGAGATTTACAGGTCAGGCTGAAATCTCAGAATTTCTATGTTATATTCTTCAATCTCTAGGAAACGCCAGTTGGTGTTCTTGAGACCTTCGACTGATTAGATGCAGCCCACCCACAATTACCCCATTATTGAGAGTGATTCCCTTTATTGGAAGTCAACTGATGTAGATGCTAATCACATCTATAAAAGAACATTCACAGAAACATCCAGACTGGTATTTGACCAAACAACTAGGCACCATAAGTTAACCAAGCTAACAGAAAATCTAACCATCACAAACCCTGTTTTCCATCCCTAGGAATACTCTCTAAGCAAACATTAAGCACCCACAATCCAGGGTCCAGAGTTTTTGCTTTTGTGTAGTTCTTGGGGTGCGTGCCTTCTGTGGGCTATTGGCTAGTAATCAGAGTCCAGTTAGGTTCCTACAAGGAGGTTAGGAAATGGCATTGCTAAGGGGGGCACTTAGACCATCACCTCCATGGCTCCCTCTTAGAATACGTAGTTGGAACTATATTGTCAGCCAAGAACCCTTTCTTTTTGTTTAACCCAGAACTTGGGAATGCATAGCCCCTGGGATTTTTCAGAAGGCTTCGTCTTAAAGCAAAATTGAATTTTTCAGGGTGGGGACACTCTCCCCCCTGTACCTGCCTCTTCTACAGTAGCATGTGACTCAAGTGCCACGGGGACTTGCATTAGTCGGGAGGAGCCTGGGTTAGGCTGTAGTGACAAATCCACCCAGAAATCCCAGGGACTTCCATGCCCGGGGGGCTCTTCCTCTCTGACCCCAGGTGTCTGGTGCAGGTGGGCAGGTGGCCCTGTGGCTCTGCTCCTGGTACTTGGGCCCAGTAGATGCAGGTGTCCTCATGGGGTCCTGCTGCTCTCCCAACTTCTCCGTGAAAGGTCAAAGGCCAGGGTGGAGAATTCACAGTGCTTTTAAGTGCCTGGGCCTGGAAATGGCATGCAGGTCCATCTGCTCACATTCCATTGGCTGGAACTAGTCACATGATGGCACCTGACTGCAAAGGAGTCTGGGAAGTGTAGTCCTCTGCCTGCGAGGAATAGGGAACCAGAGGTACTGGGCACTGTTCTCCATCACACAGCACTTTTTAACCAACAGTACTGCCTATTCTCAGTACTCAGCGGTGCCCACTGTCCTTATTTTACAGACCTCAAACCCCAAACCAGGGCCATTCCTGTGACCCAGATGCAGGTGCTTTAGCGTAGAGATTTTCCAAGGGCCACCTTGGGCAGCCTTGAGATCTTTGGCGCCTTCCTTCCGGACTCTCACTGTGTTCTGAACCAGTGGTTCTCAGTCTGGGTACCATGACACCCCAGGAGAGTTCCCCCAACCTATTGGTTATGGACTAATTCTTTTTTCTCTATATTGCAGATTATTTGCTTGTTAAAATATACGTGTAAGAATTAGAGTGGGTCAAGGTTGATCCGAGAATGGCAGAGTCTCTGGCTGGATGCAGCCGGGGCAGGGTGGTGTGGCAGAGGCGAACACCCACGGGAGGCATTTCCCTTGAGATTCTGCATCTCCCCGGACAAAAGGCTGCAGCCACTCTTGGAAGCAGCAGAGACTTGCAGTCAAAGGCCCTGTACAGAGCAGCAGTGTTTAGAGGGGGAGTGACAAGGGTCTCTCACTGCTCAGACTGGGGCTTTTCTGGCCCCCGTGGGAGGGGGCAGGAGGAAGGAGGGAGGCTTGGTTTCCCCGAGTGCAAAGCTGCCAGAGCAGCGCCCACCTCCCAGATGGCTGAGAACCCGGCTGGACGCTCAGGAAGCTGGGGCAGGGGCCTGGCTGTCAGCTGCCCTCCCTGTCCCCGTCGCATGGGCCACGGCAGCAGGGCCAGACGCGCGGGTGCGTGTCATCGCGATCCAGCGGGAGCTGCTACACCCGCCTTCACCTGTCAGGGGATGTTTAAAATGCTGTTCTGGGGGAAAAACAGAAACCAGCTAAACATCCAAGTCCGGAGCTTGGTTAAATAAACTCATTCAGACTGACGGAAACCGTGCTGCCAAATGTTTACAAGGAACTGGAAATAGCAAAGGAAACGTTTATGAGACAATTCGGGGAAGAAAAAAATAGGACACAATATGCCATCTACGAAATGGTATCAGCTTTGCAAAACCGGAGTGCCGGGGCCAGACGGTCCCCAAAGATCAGTCCCAGCGCATGCAGGCTTTTCAGAGAAGCCATTATCCCTTCCCCTACCAATTCTGCTTAATTTCGTGTTTATTTAATCTTGCTGGTCCAATTTTTCTTGTATTTCGTTTCGTATTTAAAAATATAACAAATGATAATGAAAACTCTCTTTTTAAAATTTCTGTGTGTCTTTGGTGCCGGGGGTGGAATCCAGCCCGTGCTAAGCAGGCGCCCTGCTGCAGAGCTGCCCCCGCCCCGCGGCCCCCCAGAATCTCTTTTTTTTAAAATGTGAACATGAGCCGGGCCTGGTTCTCATGCCTGCAGTCCCAGGAGGACACGAGTTCGAGGCCAGCCTCAGCCAGGGGCACAGGGGCACTCGACCCCACTGTGGCTCTCCAACTGGGCTCCTCAGTGCTCCTCTCTGGCACCTCTGGGTCAAGAACGTCGTTGGCCTTTCTTTTAGGGGTGTGGGGAATGGTAGGGCAGCACTCTACCACCGAGCCACACCCGGGCACCCCAAGGCCTTCACCATCTCCCTCCAGGGACCCCCTAACCTGCCCTGCTCCTGACCCCTGCCTTCCCTTTGGAACTTTCTTGTGACAGTGGCACCATGCCCAGAGACTGTTTCCGGGTGGCGGCTTACAGATAACCCTGCCGCTGAGCGTTCACAGGGACATCTTGGGGGGACCCAAATTTCATTTCTCAGGGATAAATCCTGAAGACTGGAATCGCGGGGCCACGTGGTCAAGTTATACTTAACGATTTGGGAAACTCTCCAGCCGTTTCCAAAGTACCTGTACCCTCCTGGATGCCCACCAACCACGGAGTTCCCCTTTGTCTCACCAGCATTTGGCATGGCCTGGCCTTTTTTCAGGGGGAGTACTGGGGATTAAACTGGGGGACTCTCAACCACCGAGCCACACCCCAGCCCTATTTCATATTTTCTTTAGGGACAGGGTCTCACTGAGTTGCTTAGCGCCTTGCAGTTGCTTTGAACTTGCCATCCTCCTGCCTCAGCCTCCCGAGCCCCTGGGGTTACAGACGTACTACGGCACCCGGCAGCCTTTTGTTTTGATAAGCATTGTAATGGGTGTGAAGAGGGATTTTGTGGTGGTTTTAACTCAATTTTCCTAATAACCGACGATGCTAAGCACGTTTTTGTGGGCATATTGGCCATTTGTTAATCTTCTTTGGTGGAATGTCCATTAAAACCTTTTTTACCCATTTTTAATTGGGTTATTTGTCTTCTTACTGTTGGGTTATGAGAGCCTTTTTTTTTTTCCTACTAAAGCCACATTCTCATAATGCTTTGTGGGGAAGAGAGGAACTTATGTGTTGGGAAACAGATCTGTGTTTAAATCTTGGCTTTGCCGCTTTGGGAACCTGGGGTGTCTGGCAAGTACCTTCAGTCCCCCAGTGTTAGCTTTGCATGGCTGTGACCCAAACATCTGACTGGCACAACTTAAAGGTGGAAAAGTTTATTGGGGCTCATGATTTTGGAGGTTCAGTCTTTGGACCCAAGGTGAGGCAGAGCATCATGGCGGAAGGGCAGGGCAGAGGAGAGCAGCCCAGCCCATGGTGCCCAGGAAGCAGAGAGAGAGAACAAGGAGCCAGAGACAAAACACCTAATCCCCAAGGTACCCCACCCAGTGACCTGCCGCCTCCAGCCACCCCCACCCGGTACAGACGTTCTTTCAAACTATTCATCCATCAAATGGATTAATCCGCTTATTAGGTCACGGCCCTCGCAATCTGATCATTTCACCCCTGAACACTCACACAGGAGCTTTTGAGGGACACCTCCAACCCAAACCAAAACAGCCCCCTCGGTCTCTGCCCCCTCTCAGTGCAGCAGGGACAGGGACACTCCTGAGAGGCCGTGGTGCACACCGGGGGCACAGCGGTGCTCACCTTGCACCTGCTTCACAGGTAGTTATGAAGCCCCGGCCGAGCTGCGCACTGAGTCTAGAGCAGGGCGCAGGGAACAGGGCTGCTCTGGGAGCTGAACTCTGGAGAGGGGACAGGCGACCAGTGCGGTCAGGGGGTGGGGCAGGGAGCACTGGGCAAGGGGGCAGCGTGAGGCGGCCATGGCACAGAGGGTCTGGGCGGCCGGCAGGCATTAGCTGGGACACGGAGCTGCCTGGTGTAACCAGATCCAAAACAACAGGGGCTTCAACCACAGGAGAGCGGCTGGCTCCTCGCTGGGCACCAGGCTGGCTGCCTGCTCCACCCCGAGGCAGGCGGGCTCCCAGGCTCCTTCTGCCCCCCTGAGGCTCTGCTCCACACGGATGGGGCGGCTCAGCTCCTCCTGCACCATGCAGGCTGCAGGGGGAGCAAGCGGGGAGGCCTCAGGTAACCCCCTCAGATGTCGGAAGGCTAGCCAGGCATCCTGCATCACCTCGAGTTGAGGGGGAGAAGCTGTTGGATGTGACCCTCTCTGCCATGGGTGGACTCAATGAAGAGGAGTCAGCAGAGTGGAAATCCAAGTGGAGCAAAGGAGGGAGCCATGCAGCGTTCTGGAGGGAGAGCATTCCATAGCAGAAGCAACCGTGTTCTGAAGTTCCTGAGTTGGGAGGGAGTCTGGGGTGATGGAGAGAAAGCCAAGTTCACTGTCTCCACGTTCCCCACGAGGCTGGGCAGGTGTGGAGGGGTTCGCTGAACCTCTGTGCTGCTGCCCACAGCTCAAGTCCTGCCGTGTTCCCCACCTCTGCCTGGACGGATGCGCACGGAGCACACACCCGTCCCCAGGCCTCGTTGCTTTGCTGTTCTTCATCTCTCGCAGGAAGCCCAGGGGTTAGGCTGCCCTGGCCTCGGCTCTGTCGTCTTCAAAGCTGGGTGCGCTTCCCTGGCAGGCGGAGGCCCGCGGACATCCAGAAGCACTTTCTGCACAGCGGGAGGCTCCTTGCTGGCCTCGGGTGCAGCCTCCTCACCGGAAGCTGCAGCCATCTGAGGCCTTCTGGGGAGTGGGGGCCACAGGCCATCTGGAGACGCAGCCCGGCATGGGGCCCTGCCCCTGGAGAGGCGGAGTAAATGCGTCTGGGTTCAGCGGATCTTCCCTGGCTGCCACCTTTGCCTGGACGCCCCTCTCCACCTGGGGGGTTGTTAGCTGATGGTGGAGAGCGAGCCCCACAGGCCTCGGGCAACCAGCAAAAATGCTGGCGAGGGTGGGGAGAAAAGGGAGCCGTCTACACTGCCGGGTTGTAAGTGAGCACACCCACCTTGGAAGTCAGCGTGGAGGCCTGGGAGGGACGTGCAGCCACCCTGGGACCCGGCTCTGGATTCATCCTAAAGAGTCAAAGGCATCGTCCCGCAGTGATCCAGGCACACCCGTGTCTACACAGCACGACTCACGACAGCCGAACCCTGGGACCAGCCAGGCGTCCACTGATGGATGAGGGGAGAGAAAACGGGGTGTATATACACCACGGAGTTTTGTTCAGCCGTAAAGAGAAATGGGATCATGTCGTTTGCAGGGAAATGGATGGAAGCAGAGTCAGTCAGCCTCAGAAGGTCAGGGGCCATGTCTGCTCATACGTGGACGCTCAGGGAGGGAAAGGAGGAGAAGGTGGGGGCGGGTCTCCTGCGAATCAAAGCTCAGCGGAGGAGAGGGGGAGGGACGGGAGATGAGAAGGACCGAGGCGTGGTGGGTGGGCGAGGGCCGGGCTGGGGAGTGATGGGGCCAAATTCCATTGCGACGCTGTGTGTCGTGCACGTGGACAAATTCGTAGCAGCAAATCCCAGCCCGATGTCCAACCAGGACGCACCAAAAACAAATGTGGGGGGAAATTAATATTTAAAACAAGAGTGAGCCCCAAACTGGACCACGTGGGGCCAGATCCAGGGGAACGCCCAGCCCGGGGAGGGTCCGGCCCCTGAGGCGCCTTCCTGAGGCTGCGCCCGTGAGCCCCACGCAGCCTGGCAGTGGCTCCCACGTTGCTAGGCCCCAGAGCCTCCTGAGGCCCGTCTGAGGTTAGGCGGCCTTTCTCCCCGGCCTCGGCCTCGCTCCCTCCGCTGTCCGGGGCCTCTGCATGTCCCTCTGGAAACGACACGGGCTGTTGTCTCTCTTCAGAAATGGCCGGCGTCTGTTGAGCCCCGCCTAAGCACACAGCTTGCACCTGTATTCCCCGGTGAATGCCTCTCAGCAGCCCCGAGACAGACGCCTGGCGTCACCGACCACCGGGGCGCCCATGTGCCCCTGGCTCAGGTCACACCCCCGTGGGGCCAGGCACTCACTCCTCCCAGCTATGGGGGTGTTGCCAGCTGCCAGCACAGCAGGCCTGTCCCCAGACTCCTCCTTTCCGCTACTGACGCCTCTTCCTCCAGGAAGCCCACGCCTAATGACTGGTCCAGTCAGGCGCACAGACGCCCAGCCACTTGGTCCCCACCTAGGGCAACTCTGCAGGGCTACCCCGCCTGGCAGTCTGGGAGCCGGGCAGAGCCCACTCCTCCCGCCCAGCACCCTCTCCCCCTTCCCTCTGATGGGTCCAGGTCCAAAGGCCCTTCCCAGGAACCTAGCCGGTCTCCAAAAGAACTAGTCCAAGAAACCGATGGGTAAGGGAATCTAAAGCATTAAGCGCTCGTGCCTACGGTACACACTTGTGAAGCGGCAGAGCCAGGATTTGAACCCAGGTTACCTGAACTCTGGGCACCAGCGGCCACCTGCCTCCCTCTCCTGTCACAGCATCATGAGACCCACCTCCGGGCTCCCTCAGGGGTACAACATCTGGTGAGGCCCATCTCACCCTGAGGCCGGGCTGGGGCTCCAAGCAGCTTGGGGGGAAGCTTTCTGCTGAATGCGGAGCGGGGTCCGGGCCTGGGGAGCCGCCCAGAGTGGGGGCCACCAAGTTGAATCTGTTTCATGGGAAAAAAATAATAGTGAGCCCAGGACAAAGGGTTGGGGAGAGGACAGCAGGAGGGACGAAGGCCGCGGCTCCCCCAGGCCCTGGAGCAGCTCCTTCCCAGACGGTGTCACCTGGTGGCTGGAGTCTGGTCCTCGGAAGGGTCCTTGTCCCTCTGTGATGGCTCAGCTTCCCGGTGCCTCTGACCCCGGGCGCCTGGGCAGTGGCTGGAGATGACACGGACCGGACTCCCTCTCCCACGTGCTGGGGGCCACAGGCCCACCGTGGGTCTCACCAGGTGGGACTCTGGTGTCAGCAGGTCTGTCCCCCACGCTCTGAGGTGGCCACTGTCCTTGGCCTGGCCCCGTCCGTCACCCGCAGAGCCTGCGCGGCCAGCCAGGCCTTTCTCACGTCGTGTGACCCTGACCCTGAGTCCTCTGCCTCCAGCTTCCAGCGACCCTCAGGGAGAGCCCGGGACGGTCTCCCATCTTCAGCTGGCAGTCTGACTTCCCCTGCAGAGCCGCCTAGCGCCATCGTGGGTTCCGGCTCCTGGATGTGGACGTCGTTGGGGACTGTCCAGCTGCTCCCACGCCTGAGCCCAGAGCCAGCCGCCGCCCGGGGCAGTCCTGGCCAGGGGCCCGCCCGGCGTCCTTTCCTCCTCCGGCCCTGGCGGGTCAGCGCTGCCACGCGCCTTCTCCCACGAGCCTTCGGGGCTCGGGGCACTTCCGTCCTCATTCATTAAATGACATCTTAAAACTGACTTGGTGCCCAAACTACGATTCAAGGTGGATTCTAGCGTTTTAAAAAAATTCTGAATTTAAAGAGAAATGAGGACATTGCACAGGGCCGTGGTCCTCAGCGCCGTGCCCACCGTGGCTGATGCTGACCCTGGGAAGAGGCGACATGCAGGCCAGGGTCCAGGGCCACAGGAGGGAGAAGGAGAGTCCTTCCCGGGTCCCATGACTCAGGACAGAGGTCACTGCACCAGCCACCTGTCACTCTTCCAGCCACCAAGCAATCGCGGCAGGATCAGACTCAGGGCGTGGGGACGCCGGGGTCTCTTGGCCCCAGGGTGCCGTCTGACAGGTGAGGACCCAAATGCCCCCGTGCGGCGCTCACAGGGACCCAGCGTGAGCCAGCACTGCGGCCGGGACGTGGAGTCTCTCCTGCCCTCTGTTCTCTGCTCCGAAGCCTCCGGCTCTCCTCCCGACCCGCACACACACCTCCACCTGATGCCCCGGGCGAGGGCCAGCAGACACCCAGGCCTGATGCCGGGCCTGCTCTCTGTGTTGGTCCTGGTTGGGATCACCACCCAGTGCGCCCATCTTCCAAGTGGGGAAACTGAGGCCGGGACAGGTAGGGCCTGGCCACAGCCGATGAGGAGAGTCGGGGCCCAGGCCGGTCCTTGGGACTCCCATGCCATACTCTGGGCTCTCTGTGGTCCCCTGGCCCAGCTGGTCACAGGTGTCAGCTCCTGCCTGAGGGTCCCCCTATACCCTCCCCAGTGCACGGAGGCCAGAGAAGCCTGTGTGACCGGAAGGTTCTGAAAGAGCAGTTTCTGTGTCCTGCGTCCAGACTTGGCACAGCTGCTGCCTCGGGCTCAGATCCAGAGCCAGAAAAACCGGTTCCGGAGGCTGCCCTGGGGCCACCAAGGCCAGCTCCTGACGGGCTTTAACTCTGCCGTGGACAGGAGAGGGGCAGTGGCCACCGGGCAGCAGGGCTCAGGCCCACCCTGCAGGGGTGGCAGGTGCTTCTGGGTGTCCCACCCCATGTCACGCGCCCCCTGAGCCCGCCACTCAGTGATCCCACCTTCCGGAATCATGGCACCTACGCTCTGGGCCACTGTGCCCAGAATCCAACGAGACACGGGTCACTGCACGTGGCCCCTGGTGAGGGGAGACGGGTTGGTTGTGATTCTCATCGTTAGAATTATGATTTTCATATCGTTTTGGTGGCAGATGGACACGATTCCTTCATTCCAGTCATGTACCTTTACGCGGTGCCGAATCCGCCCAGCCCGCCTCGCTACAACTCCTGACCCTTAGTGGTTCTGCATGGGGCCGGTGCTGGAGCCGGTTCCTGGAGGCCAAGAACTGTCGGGCTGGCAAAGGACCGGCAGGGCGTCCTAGAGGGCCGGAGCCCAGGCCCCGGGAGCCCAGGAAGGGGCTTGGACCGCGGAGCCTCCCACCCGAGGCCTCCGGCACCTGAGGGCCCAGACCCTGGGGTCAGCCCACCGTCCCCTACAGGACCCCCTGGTGCGATATGCAGTCAGGACCTTGCTTCGCAGGAAGGACCCGCCAACTCCACCCATTTCACAGACGGGAAACCAAGACGCAGAGAACAGGAGTCACTGGCCCCAAACACACAGCTCTTTCCTGACAACGCCCGGATACCCACAGGGTGTCCCGGCTTTGGAAGAAAACCCTGGAGTCCGCGTTAGGAGACCTGGAGTCTTCAAGCCGCTCCTCCACAGTTCCCTCCCTCCGGTTTCATTCCCAGCCTTCTTGTCGCCCCGGCCCCGAAAGGGCCTTTAGAGAGCGTGGGGTGCGGAGCTCGGAGCCACAGTCCACTCCGCTGGGCGACGCAGGCTCGGTTCCAGCCACCGCCGCCCACCTCCCGCCCCACGTGGCTGCCCCTTCCTACCTGGGGCCTTGGCCAGGCTGAGCTGCCTCCCTGCGGAGCAGCGTGTCCTCAGGCAAGCCACATGCCTCCCAGCCCCGGTGTCCCCTGTGTCCCCATGACCCTCCGTGAAGGACTTGGCCCTGACCACGCCAGTCACAGCCTTCAGAAACCCCGGGAGCTGACGTCTGGCCCGCGCTGCGGTCCTTGGCTCTTGCTGAGAGGCCTTCTGGAAGGCTCCTCCGTCTGCTCTCGCTGCTCATGTGTTTAGTCAGCAAATGTTTATTGAACCCCTCTAGAAGCCAGGCCCTGCCGGCCCCGCCGCCCTTCCGTCCCTCGTGGTGGGGACGCAGCTGCTGAGAAAGGACCCCACAGAGTCTCAGGACGTCCCCGCGGGGGCAGACCCGCCTTTGTCCTGGGCCACTTCTTAGCCGACCGTATGAGGCCACACAGGTCGTTTGCTCAGAGTTCTGAGGCCTCTGTGTCCCCTGCTGGGGGGCAGTGGGTTCCGTCCAAGCTCAGGGATTCTGAGCCGCAGCCCCCACCTCCCAGCAGAGGCGTGGGGACAAGGTCACTTCCCCGCCCGGGCTCGGCTTCTCCTTGTGAGGCAGCTCTGGAGGTGGGGAGCGCCTGCCTCCAGCCTCGCTGCAGGATGGGCAGTGGCGGAGGGGACAGTCCAGCCCCCAGCATGGGGGAGCAGGCAAACCGAGGTGTGGGCCTGCGCAGGCCTTCCAGGGCCGGCACAGCGTGGCAGCCGGCTGCCCCCGCACCCCGTGGGAGGAGCCTCCCTCCTGGGAAGGCCTCCCCTGCAGTCCCAGAAGGAGGGACCGCGGCCCCTGCTTCCTCTCCCCCGCTCTCTGACCCACCGACGTGGAAACGCTACCCGCAGAAGGAGCACGGAGTGAGCGGCAGGGCCCGCCAGCAGCCAGACGGACGGGAACGAGACCATCAGACGAAGGCGCAGCACCTCCAGCTCCGCGAAGCCCAGGGCGGGCGCGGCCTTTAAATCACGGGTCGCAGGAAACTAGAACTCGGAACTCAGAACACAGAAAAGATCCGCCATCCTGAAGGGAGGAGGAGGAAGCAATGGGAGGGACGCCGGGGCCATGGCCGGGAGCCTGAGGGTCAGGCCTCCCCCCTCTGCCTGGCGCTGTTGATGCTCCAGTTTCCTCCCAGTTCAGGGAGCAGCTGATGATGATAGACCCGGCCTTATTTGGAAAGTTCCAATCAAGGGACGTCCTTCCTTACTTCCGCTCTCCATCTTTCTTGCTTCACGTCCTACAACTCACTTTGTCTGCATGTCTTTCCACCCAATTGGAAATTAATTCTGACCACTTCAAGATCCCAGCACGTGCACCTATTCATTAGGGTCTCCAGCCCCAGGGCCTCTGCGGCCATGGACTCTAGACTTAAGTCTCTGTACGCTGACGGACTCCCTCAAGACTCAGCTCTCGGGATCTCTCCCCAGAGCCCTGGCTCTTTCCTCTGGGTTTCCATGACACACCTGTCACCTGTCACCTTCCAGCATGACTCGCTCTGAGGTCGCCCCCCACTAACTGCAACTCTCTGAGGGACCAGGTATTGGTAAGTTCATTAAGTGCTAGGCCGGGGGATCTAGTGGGGTGGCTCGGAGACTGAGCCTTCTCGCTGTCTGACTGAGACTCTAGGGACTTTCGCCTTCCCGTCTGCAGGTCGGGCACAACCCGGTCCATTCAGCGAGCTTCACGCTGGTGCAGGACACAGACACTGGCTTCGCAACCAGCAAACCCTGAAACCAGCCACATCGGGCTACTGTCCAGGGCTCCTGAACTCAGGGCCCTGAGACGGGACCTCCAGGGCTTCCACAGGAACCTGGGGAGAGGGGAGCAGCCGCACGCTGGTTCTTCACTTCCTGGACCCAGAAGCTGCCTGGTCACTGCTGCTTGCCCCCTCTTAGGCCAGGGCTCAAACAAATGCTGCCCCTCCTGCTCAAGGGAGCCCAGAGGAAGGAAACAGACGGAGATTTGGTAAATGCTTAGCCCGTCTCTGCTACAGGATTGTCAGAATCAGCTGACAAGGAGTGTGAAGCCCCTTACCCGGGGCCTGGCACATAGTAGGTGCTCAACAAAGCTGCCCGTTCTCCATCTATGGCTCCATCCCCTGAGCCCTGGTCATCCAGCCCCACAGAGGCCAGGCTGCCTGTGCCTGCCAGGCATTGCTGCTCCACCGGGCCAGCTCTCCAGGCCTGGGCCACTCTGCACCTTCTGCACCTGGGTATTTTCAGGGCGTTGATTTGCAACTGGCCAGAGAAGCTTAATGGGCCAGTCAGGCCCCTGGCTGTGCTGAGTTAGCTCCCTTTAGAGGCTCAGGCTGTGTAACGCAAACCTGCCCCTCCTCCAGCAGTGGCTCTGGCTCTCAAGCCCCCAGGAGGACAGGAGGCAGATCCCTTCTCAGGGCTGCCCACGCTGCCCTCGCTCCCGGGACCCCACTCAGCACCGAGGGTGTCTCTGCTGTCCTCCCTGCTCTGCACAGCAGGATGCAGGGCCCCAAAGGCAGGTGGTCCTCAGTTCACCTGCACCCATTTGCGTTACCATGACAACTTAAGTAGACGGGAGTGGTCGCTGTCCAATTTACAGATGAAGAAGTTGAGACTTGGAGATAACAGAGCAGTGTTTTCAAAGCCCATTTGGCCAGGAATCCTCTTTGCACAGAGCAAGCTGGAAGCACGCGCTGCAAAACGTGCCGCCCTCTCACGGGGCTGTCGATCTGATACATAGTTCCCAGGAGCTCAGCTGCCTTCCTCAGCTCAGGGCTTCTTATTATCTGGGACTGTAAGGCCCTGGGGACTTCCAGGACTTGCACTGGGAGTCTAATGTGAACGTGCAGATTTCCAGTGAGTGTTCCAAACCTTCAGTGGGTCCTTGGAGGGACCTGGGACCCCGTACCAGTGAAGGACCCCTCTTCTGGTCAGAGTTCCTGAGGACAACCCCGTTTTTGTGTTGTTTTTGTGATACTGGGGATTGAACCCAGGGTCTTGCGTGTGCTGGGCAAGCACTGAACCACATCACCTCTTTACTTTTTATTTTGAGACAGGGTCTCACTAAGTTGCTGAGGCTGGCCTTGAACTTGTGATCCTCCTGCCTCAACCTCCCAAGTAGCTGGGACTACAGGCCACCATGCCCAGCTAAAGGCCCAGTTTTGATCCAGGGTTTTGCGAAAATGAACAGTACAGCAGAGATTTGGGAAAGAGCTTCACGAGCAGGAGAAATGGCCCGTGTGACGGCGGGGACAAGGGGACAGTAAACGGATGAGCTTGGCTGGAGCAGAACGGGTGTTTGGGAACAGTGACAAACGAGGCTGGGATGTCAAGGGGACCTCTGAGAACAAGCCGAGGCATTTGGATTTGATTGGAGAGGCTGTGGGGAGGCACAGGACGTCCTGGAGACGTCCAGCAGCAGCTTAGGGACGAGGTTTGCAGTTTACAAAGAAGCCAGGAGAGAGCCAAGGGAGAAAGGGACTGTGGGACCCAGGGCCTCTGTGCAGCTGGGGGCCTCCGCAGGCTGGGGACGGTCGGGAATTCTGTCGGGAGGAGAGGCCAGATGCCAGGAGGAGGGAGCTCTGCTGGGGCGAGGCCCTTGGCTGGGGGCTCTGGGCTGGAAGCCTGGGTCTGCCATTGTTTTTACTGTGCAGTTTTGGACAGGTGACCTACTCCTGCTTCAGCCGGGCTTCTTTCTTACAAGCAAGGACAACTCTGCTTGTCAGATAAGGTTGTGAAAATCCCGTAAATGAGAAAAGCCACCTGAAGCCCTTCACCAGGATCAGGTAACCCTGCATCAACACACCACAGGCCCATTCGTCCACCCTCACCTCCAAAGCCTTCCGGACACCCCAGCATGTCCGCTGACAATGACCCCATGAGACGGATGGCACCCTTCCCATTGGAGGGTTAAGGAAACTGACGCACAGGAAAAATGTCACCTTCAGTAGAAATGTCCATCAAGACTGACCCAGGAGAGCCGGGTGCAGAGGCACATGCCTGCCATCCCAGTGGCTCGGGAGGCCAAGGAGAGAGGATCCTGAGTTCAAGGCCAGCCTCAACAACTTAGCAAGGCAACTCGGGGAAACCCTGTCTCTAAATAAAATATAAGATGGCTAGGGGTGTGGCTCAGTGGTTAAGCACCCCGGGTTCTATCCTCAGTATCAAAAACAAAAACAAAGACAGAAAACCAACAACTCAGGTGTCAAGGGACCACCGACCTCTCTCTGACCCACAGGGGTCGGGGGGAGAAATACGTGCTCCTGAGGTTCAAGGTGCTGTTGGTTGATTCTTGAGATCACGGCAGGGTGGGGCACCGACCCAGGTGCTTACGGTGCCTTGTAAGAATCCAGGGTCCAGCTGAGATGGAGATTCTGACTTTTCCAAGCCAGGTTGGGGCCCTGGGAGGTGCTGTCCTGCATGGCCAGGGTTTCTAGAGGAGGACTTGGAGGTAAAGCAGACTCAGCCCTGGGCGAGAAACTGAGTCTCGGTTTCCTCCTCTGTAGAATGGGTCCATTCCGCCAACCTGGCAGGGCTGACAAGGAGATGAGAGATGACATCGGCCACCTTGGGGAGCATCCGCCCCGACCAGGCCTGCCAAGGGGCACTCTGGTCACTCTTCTCACTGTTGCTCTTGGCGCCGAGCCCTCTGCACGGTCTGTCTCTGCAGGCGGGTGGCAGCCACGTACTCCAGCCTCGGGATCCTGTCTTCAACTCCCTCCACCCGGGAGGGAAAAATCAGCATGCGCTGTGCCTCCTGCGTGGCACCCACGAATCGTTTCCCATTCAATTTCCCCATCAGATTCACAGGCACGCGTCCCCTGCCATTATCCCAGTTCCTAATGGCCTGCGTGGCGGCAATCGTGAGGGGACATTTCTCCACGCCCTTGGCAGTCCCGACCCTTTGAGGCTCCTCAAGACAGACCCCCTTCAGCAGCTGCCGCACGCCTCGCCCTCTGGAGAGTCCTGGCTTCACCTGCTCCTGGTCTCTGCTCCACAGAATACGGGGACAAGGGTGTCTGCCTGGAGAACGCCCCTGGTCTCCCCGCGGGAGCTATGGAGACGCGCACTGGTGGCAGGCAGCAGGGTGGGCTGGCTGGGTGCTGGGTCGGAGGTCAAAGAGAAGACAGTCCTGAGCTCCCTGTGCAGGCGACTCTGACCTGCGGACCTCGGAGGTCACCTCACCTCCTAAGAGCCTCAACATTCTTGGCTACAAAATGGAACAATAACGTGGCACGGCAGGGTGCAGAATCGGAACGCCTGGTCAGGCGCCAGCCCTTCACGACCACCTCGGCTGCTCGTGGAGGCCGTGCCTGGATGGCTCGCTGGGGTTCCTGAGACAAGAGAGCTGCGTGGGTCTGAGCAGCCCATGGAGGGTCCGTCCCAGGACCAGCTGGGTTTGACCTTTGCAGGCTCGGAATCCCCTCAGCCTGGCATCTTCAGAGGAGAGCCTCCCACACCCGCGTTGCCCCAGACGGAGGCCGAGGGATTCCTGGCAGGGGCGGAGCTGGAGGAGACGCTCAGTGCACCCACGTCCTGGGAAGGTGCGGGGCTGCCATCACCTGAGGCCGCCTTGGAAACCTGGCCTCCCCACGTGCTGACTGGGAGTGCCTGAAGGCGGGGAGGACGAGGACAGGCTGGGGGAGCAGCCGCCAGGCTGGTGGCCTTGGGAGGTGGCGCTTTGCCAACCGGAAGGGAAGCACTTAGGCATTGTGACAACCGACTGGGGTCACACCAGCTGGGGACCAGCCTGGGACGCAGAGTGCCATGAAACCCAGCTTAGGTCAAGGGGTGTTTATCTCAGAAAGGGCCCGTCAGGATGGACAGCCACGAGCGAGTGCACACCAGCACCTCCGGGATGATGAAGATCCGTCCCACCTCCTCCTGGAGGTGTCCTCCTCACAGCTGGGCTGAGACCTCGCTCCTTTCTCCTCTCTCCCTCTCTCTCTTTCTCTCTCTCTCTCCCTCTCTCTCTCCCTCTGTCTCCCTCTCTCTCCCTCTCTCTCCTTTCCAGTCTAGCTGAGACTAGAGCACAGGGCATCTGGCTGGTTCTCTGAACTTTCTAGACTCAAAAGGTCACGCCTGCCCCCGTGTGTGCGTGTGTATCCTTGTGCAAACACGCACCCGCACGTGTGTTAAGTGTCACACAGCTCCCAGGTCCCCTCTCTGACCCCTCCCCGGCTCCGCACACTGCTCCCCTCCCGAGGTGCCTGTGTCCACCGGCTCCCAGCTGCAGGCCTCTCCTGGCATTGCCCACTGGAGGCGGCCTCCACCTAGAACCCAGAGCCCTGGACAGAGCAGTGCGAGGCCTGGCTGGGTGGAGGTGAAGCTGATCACACAAAGATGGGCGTGTGCCCGCCAGGCACGTGTGCGTCTCTGGCGGCTTCACCCACCCTGGAGCCTCCGGGGAGAAGAGCTCTCCATTTGTCCCGCCTGCGAGGAGAGAACCGCTTGGTGGCGGGCAGGCACAAACACGGAAGCCCAGTATAGACTTCCAATTATCTTTTAATCTCACTCCTGTCTTCATTTGTTCATTTCACTTTCTCCAAACAGACTAGAAGGGAAAAAAGCTGTGATTTATGGGGTCTGAAGTCAGCCGGCAGCCTGCGGCTCACCTCTCCCAGCCCACAGCCCCTCTCCTGGCTCTGCGCTAATTGTGTTCTGAGTCTCAGGGACTCGATGCTCCAGCTCCGGGGGGCTCCCTGCCCTGGGAGGGTCGGCCCCTCCAGGGCCACGGTTCCTACAGAGAGCACGTGCCCCTTCCCACAGCCCCGGCCCCTCCTTGACGCTGGGTCCCTCACCTCCGGCCCAGGCGTCGCACGACTAAGGCGGCCCAAGCCTGCTGAAGTCGTCAGCACCAGCCCACCTGGACCCTGGGCCCGCCCCTCCCCAACCTTCCCGCGGAGGGCGGCGGGCACTCTCACCCCGACCCCTCGCCCCCGCCTTGCCCACCTGGAGTTTCTCCAGGGTCCCTGGGAGACACGGTGTGCCCCCTCCTCTACATGTGAGTGACAGACTCCTTCTCCAGGGTGATCATCTCCCTGGTCTGTGGCCTCACCCCGCCGAAGAAGGAAACCTCCATTTCCAAGCGCTATCTCTGGGGGCTGGACTCTGGGGGCTGGACTCTGGGGGCTGGACCGGAAGGCCGACCACAGGGTCCGTGAAGGAGGACAGAGCCAACATTCAGCTGTTCTGCACTTGTCCCTTCTCAGGAAGTGCCACGCCAGGATTCAAATCAGGGCCACCTGCCTCCCGCGCTCAGCCGGCTCCCAGGCTGCCCTGTGCTGTCAGGAGCCCTCCCCGCCCTCCCGCTCTGTCTTATCCCAGCCGGTAAGGGATCCCCTTCACCCTCCAGGACCCGGCAGCCTCGGCAGGTCACGCCCCGTCTCCCAGCCTAGCTGATCCTCCCCCACTAGGCCATGGCCTGATGTGGGGAAGCACCTGGTGAGCGCCTGGAGAGTCAGCCCATGGGCGCGTCCCCTTCCTTCCCTCGACACTCCGTCCTCAACACTTCTTTCTAGAACTGCCCCCACCTGCCGCGCATGCTCCTATTCTGACAAGTCACCTCACAGGCTCCTCCTTGGGGACGCTGTGGCTGGGTCACATCTCCGGCGGACACTGTCTTCTGGACTGGGGAGGACGTTCCCTGGGGCTGGACTGGGAACACCCAGTGCCCAGCTTCCCAGTGGCAGCCCTGAGTGGCCTGGGGGATGTTGCTGGAGGCTCAGGGACAGCGCTCTGAGCACACCAAGCCTTCTGAGGTGAGAAGCAGCTTTCAAAGGGGCTGAGACAGAGTTCCCGTGGTGGCATCTGGGAGGACAAGGAGTGAGCAGAAGTCCACTCTGCATGTCTCCCGAGGGTACGGGAGCCCGAAGCTGCCCTACCTCTCTACCCGCGTGACTGGCTCAGAGTCCCCCTGGGCCCCAGCACCCCCGCCTGGAAGATAAGGGCGAGGAAGACCAAGCTCTCCAGGTGCCCGGAGGACGAGATGACCTACTGTCCTCAGAGCCCTAGGACCTCACTCCCGTTCACCTCCACCCTGTGGGGAGCGGAGACGGCCCACCCCGGCCAAGAGCAGCTCTCAGTGAACTGTGGGAAAGCTGGCTTCCTTGTCCTTCCTAGGTCCCCTGAAATCCGCGGAGGTGATTATTTAAAAGAGAGGTTTCCCGGGACCCACCCCGAAGCTACTGAATCAGAACATCTTGTGGGCAAGTTGGAAATCTGCATTTCTAAGTAGCTTTCTCCGGGATACTTGTGCCCATTCAAGTGACAATTACAGTTCTGTCACTCATGATGGAAAGAAAGGGATCCCGGGAGTCTCCTCTTGTCCGCCACCAAGGGGCTTTGGGAGAAGTGGCACCTGTCAGATGAATTCAGGTCTGTAAAACTCTGGAATGTGCAAATGGGGATTGAGGTCCCCCCTTACAAGCAAATTGACATGACACCAGAGATCCACTAACTGCTGCCGACAAACGAGGACAGCAGTCTCTCCCCAAAGGGGTCGTGAGTGCGAGAAGCGGCACGTCCAGATGCCCACCCGGCTCCCCGGAGCGAGCGTGCACAGCCCACATGCACCGCGGTCCCAGTGATGCGGGGCCTGTGAAGGCCTTGGGTTCAAAGTCGAGCCAGGCTCCGTCTCCATCCTCGGGGACGCAGGATCCACCAGGACAGACGCTGCACACAGTGGGCTTGGTGACAGCAGGTGTGGTCAAGGTCGAAAGAGGAGCTGGAAACAGACTCGCTGAGGAAGGACTGACCAGGAAGGAGTCCCAAGAGATGCAGCCTTGGCCTGACTCCGGAGGGTGGAGTCTGTCCACCAGCAAAGACAGGAGGCCTGGCCTGCTGGTCAGCCCAGCCCCGTCCAGAGGTCAATGCCAGGCCTGCCGGGCAGCTCTCAGGAGGTAGATTCAGAAAGGCAACCCGAGGCCCATGCCCAGGGGTCATGAACATCAGCAAAGGGAATCAGGTTCCCCCAGGGCCAGGGCCTGCAGAGCCGAGCTCCTCCTGAGTGCGTGTCCGCTGCCCAAGAGGGGCTTCTCTTCGCTTCTCAGTCAGATGAAAACATTCAAAGAAGAGCGAGCCCATCCCCCGGCCCTCGGCTGCTCCCCGGCACCCGCCGCTGGGGGTCCTCACCCATTGATGCTACCCGCCCAGGTTCTGTGCACAGAGACCTGGAGACCCCTGCTCTGGGGTTTGGAGACCCTTAGAGGACCTTGGTCAGGGGAAGAGCAGAGCGAGGTCCATGCTTGGAGGGGGCCAGCCGAGGCCATTAACATAGCAATGGTGATGCAGGACAAGGAGGAAGAGGAGGGAGACCTGAGCAGGTATACTTACCGGGCTTTCACAGGATTATCACCCCCCTCCACCACCACCACTTTTCAGATAGGCAAATGGAGGCACAGAGAGGCAAAGTCATTTGTTTATGGTCACACAGCTGGTGAGTGGCAAAGCCAGGCAGTGTGGATCCAGGATCCACAGCATTAGTGATGTGGGAGCTGGTGGAGGTTGGGTGCCAGTCTTCCTCAGCCCCTCGCCTCTGAAGTTGAGGGGAGGGTGTGGCCCCCATCGAACTCCCTCTCGGCTACTGGTGAAATGTGCTGCTTCTCAGCAAGGCTGGTTCCTCTGAAACGGGCCAGGCAGAGGCGTCCAAGAGCTGGTCAGGTGGCTTGGCCGCAGGCCCTGGGTCCAGCCTCCCCCACCACATCCCCTGCTTGACTTGCTGAGTGCTGACCCATCCCTGGGGATAGGAGCCACCCAGTCCTGGCCTGCTGGGGCTGCACCTGACTCACCACGCCCAACCTCCCTGTGCCAAGGATTTGCAACGGAGAAAACAAAGCGCGTGCACGCGCACACACGCTCACGCACGCACACACACACGCACAGGACAGCCCACCCACGGCTTTCCTGGCATCGGTGACTGCCTGGTTAAGAGCTTCCTCCCTGTTCGTGTGCCCGCTGGGCACTGCTAACATCCCCCAGCGCTGGCTGCAGAGCCGCCTCAGGTGGCTGACCTCAGGCCCAGCCCCAGGCAGACCACTGCCTCCACACCACCCCCAGGAAGGTTCTAAGGAGGCCAGTCGCTGAGACCAGCCATCCCTGGCCCCAGTGGCCACTCCGCCAGCCCAAAGTCACCTTTGCTCCAGCTCCTCGGCTGGCCAGCCAGAGCCAGCCCAGGGTTCCCTCCCACTCCGCTCAGCAGGGCCCAGGAACCCGTCCCTATTGGGCCATCGTTAATTGGATTCTTGACATTCCTCTGCCTCAGGTCAGCCTGAGAAGCATGCTCCCCAGAGGAGCCGAGGCCCGGGACTGGCATCTGGACATGCAGCTGACCGGCAGGCTGGTGCTGTCTGCTGCCACGCTGCTCCTGGTGACCGCAGTCTACAGGCTCTACAAGTCGAGAGCTGCCCCAGCCCCGCAGGGGGGTCGGGGGGCCAGGACAGAAGCCCAGGAGGAAGCAGAGGGCTCTGGGCAGCCTGCTGTTACGGGGACTTCTCCAGGGGCGCGGCAAAAGCAGCTGAAACGCCGGAGGGCCAGCAAGGGGGCTGGCACCCCACACAGCTGTGGCTGGGAGGACCCAGAAGGCCCCTGTGTCCTGGCCACCAGAGCCACTTCCAGAGACGGGCAGGCCCCCAGAAAAGGCTCTGGTGAGGAGAGGGGCGGGCAGCACGGGGACCCAGAGCTGGTGCCTCCTGCCTGCTGCAGCCAGGAAGCCGGAACGGCCATTGGCGGTAAGCCCAGTCCTCCCCTCCGCTCCTGGCTAGGCAGCTCTCTCACTGGACCTGCTCTGGCAGTGGACGGTGACTGTGTGGGTGGTGAGCCAGCTCTGTGGCCGGATGGTGGCACCCCTGTGCACCCAGCGTCAGGGCGGCTGGAAACTCCCCACGGCTGGACAGCCCCCAGCGAGGGCGGCAGTGACATGAGCCAGAGCTGGGTCTTCGCCTGCGGGACGGGGGTCAGCAGGGAAGAGGCTGGGGCCCTCCAGGCAGCCTCCGACATGGGCCTGGCCGTGCACCAGCAGCAGGGGGCCGCCGACGCCTCCTACACCTTCTCATCCCGGGCCCGGGTCCGCGTGGAGGAGAGCTTCGTAGGCAGCGCGGAGGGGCCCGGCCCCCGGCTGAAGGGCAAGGTCTACGATTACTACGTAGAGGCCACCTCTCGGGCCGTCTCCAGGCCGGCCCCCCGGACAGCGGGTCTGGCTGAGGCTGCGTCCCCTGAGCCAGTGCCAGGGCCCCTGGGAACAGGAACAGCGTCTGGAGGCCAGGCTGGCGACCCAGCGGGCGGCGCTGAGACGGCAGCCCCTCCTGGGCCGGCGCCACCCCCCTCCGCCCACGGCTTCCCCAGGAAGGAGAGCCTCTCGCAGATCGCGGAGAACCCGGCGCTCCAGCTGCAGCTCGAGGGCTTTGGGGACCCCACTCCTGACCCCCTGGACCAGGGGTCCCTGCCCTCCTCCCCTGGGGGCCATGGGGAGCTCGTGGCCGGGACCTGCGTCGTCCACATCCCACGGGGCCCAACTGCGGCCCCCGACATCCGCCTGGATCTGGGCAACTGCTACGAGGTGCTGACCCTGGCCAAGCAGCAGGGCCTGGAGGCCCTGCAGGAGGCGGCCTACAGGGTGATGAGCGACAACTACCTCCAGGTGCTGCGCAGCCCCCACATCTATGGGCGCCTGAGTGGTGCCGAGCGGGAGCTGATCCTCCAGCAGCGGCTCCGGGGCCACAGGTGCCTGGTGGTGGCCGATGTGTGCCCGCAGGAGGGCGGGGGCCGCCTCTGTTGCTATGACGACGCCCGAGACACCTGGCGCCCCCTGGCCCAGCTGCCCCCCGAGGCTGTGTCCTGGGGGTGCGCCGCCTGCACGCTCTTCAATTACCTCTTCGTGGTGGCGGGCTGCCAGGGGCGCCAGCCCTCCAGTCGCGTCTTCTGCTACAACCCACTGACGGGGATCTGGAGCGAGGTGTGCCCGCTGAGCCAGGCCCGGCCGCACTGCCAGCTGGTGGCCCTGGACGGGCACCTCTACGCCATCGGGGGCGAGTGTCTGAACACTGTGGAGCGTTACGACCCTCGCCAGGACCGCTGGGCCTTTGCGCCCCCGCTGCCTGGTGACACGTTCGCCCTGGCGCACACGGCCACCGCGTGTGCAGGCGAGATCTTCGTCACGGGCGGCACCCTGCGCTACCTGCTGCTCCGCTTCTCCGCCCGGGAGCAGCGCTGGCGGTCCGGCCCCACAGGGGGCAGCAAGGACCGCACGGCCGAGATGGTGGCGGTCGATGGCTTTCTGTATCGCTTCGACCTGCACCGCAGCCTGGGCATCAGCGTGTACCGCTGCAGTGCCAGTGCCCGGCTCTGGTACGAGGTCGCCTCCCACCGCGCACCCCACCCGGAGGCCTTCCAGTGCGCCGTGGTGGACAGCCGCATCTACTGCGTGGGGCGCCGGCGCACGCTCTGCTTCCTGGCCGACCACCTCTCGCCCAGGTTCGCGCCCAAGGAGCCGCGGGGCTTCCCATCCCCGAGGGGCACCCTGCTGCCCACCGTCCTGACCCTGCCTGCCCCGGGTACGCCTCAGACCAGGGTCTAGCAGCCCCTGCCCGTGAAGCCCCACCCCTCTCTGGCTCTGGGGCCATTTCTGGGGACCCAGGAATTTGACCACAGAAAGGGACATATCAGTCCTGGGTCCTGCGCGGGCATGGGGCTTTTTGTTCCGAGGCCAGACGCCAGGTCCGTCTGGATGGCCCGCACTGTTCTTGGAATCCAGATTCCCCAGGGCCTGTGCCAGGACCCCGCCAAAGCTCAGGGCACGACCTTATCCCAACCACAGTTCCAGAAGCCCGGTGACCCAGGGGCCTCTCAAGCTGTCCCTCTGGGACAGGCTGGCTCTGAGGCACCAGCAGTTCCCCTCCCTAAATGTGGGTCACTGGGCTCCGCCTCCACGTTCCCAGAAGTACCCAGGCCGTGGGTGGCAAGAAGTGAGGGAGCTGGTTTAGGCAGAACCAGAAAGAAACCCATGGGCCCCGGGTTCAGCTGGGAGAGACGCCGGTCAGTAGAACAGCCGAAGGAGGACTTGAGGACTCGGGTTTGCAGAGCAAATGTCCCAAAGTCCACTTTACTTTTTCTTGTTGCCTGGAAATCTACGAATCGGAAGGAAGAGGAGCGTCCATTTTGACGACACCTTCTTACAGAGGCCTGCCAGGAGCACCGTGGGGTTCAGACGAGGTCCATGGGGAGGGAGGAACAGAGGTGATCGGGTCCGGCCGCCTCCCTCCGGGGCCTCCTCAGGCCTGAGCCTCTTGTCCATGGTGCTGGCTGCCCAGGTCTCCAGGTCCTGCCCAGGGCCCGTCCGCCTGTCTGGAAGCTGGGTAGTCCGTACCTCAGGGATGACAAGAGAATTGGCTCGCCCTGCACCTTGTGGTCGCCTGCTTGGCCTCATCAGATGGGAGGGGACAGTAGGAGGCAGAGGCACACAGGATTCTGGTGGAGCCCCCAGAGACTGGGTGTCCTTTGTATCGAGGGGTTCTGAAGTGGAGCGGCCCCAGGCCCCGGAAGGTGCCACCACAGCCCTCGTTCTGTCCCCGGGGGTGGCACGGGCACGCCCAGGGAGCGGTGAAGCTCACGGTCACGGCCGGAGCCGGGAGAGCTGAGGTTGGGCCAGGCAGAGGTGAGACCCACACTGGACGCGGACCGCACCTCCGCCGTGGCCCCACGCTGACCGCTCTCATCACTCCCTGCGCCGACAAGTCCTTTACACAGCCCCAGAGCTGTTTCAACCTAGTGTCGCAGCAGAGGGACCAGCCGACCGGAGCTGGCGTGCTGGTCTGGAGCTGGGTTTAGGGACAGAAGAAGTCAGGGGGTCACGGGGAGCAAGGAAGCTCAGGCGACCTGGAAGGTGACCTGGGGCCGGGCGCACCGCGGACTCACACCGTAGTGGAGAAAAGCAGCAACTGGACAAAGAAAGCAAAGAAACAGGCCAAGAGGAGCCGGGCTCATAGGTGCTGAGGGAGAGGTGGGCAGGGGCGCAGCGGGCCAGGTGTTGGGGACGGGGCTACTCTTTCAAACAGGGTGATCAGGTGCTTTTGGGGGTGACATCAGAGCTGGGTAAATCTGGGAGACGTTCGGACCAGGAATGGGAAATCCGGCTTTGCCACGGGCAGGGATTTGCCACGGGCAGGGATTTGCCCCGCCAGCTGGGGAGGAATGGCTGCTTTGAAGGAGTGTCACCTTAGTGCAGAGGAACAGGGCCCAGCTGTTCTGGTTTAGCTGTTGGCGGAAGGGAAAGAATTCCATTACACCAACATTCACAAAGCAAACTCCTGGCACATCCAGGGGTGAGAGCCAGCAGGACTGTCCCCGACGTCACACCCACGAATCAGGTCTCAGCCTGCTGAGGTCTCTCCTTGGGACCAGACTCTGGGATTTTTACCTGACCTTGCTTAATATCCAGGGCCTATTGACCTCCTGCTGGTAGCCTGGGGGTGGCCTCTGTGTCACCTGGCTCTCCACGGCTCATCTATTGCTTGTCCAGTGAGAGTTTTTTTTTTTTTTTTTTGAGGAAAAAAAAAAATTAAATTTGGGTTGCCTTCCACTTTAAGTCAGTCATACTCATTACAGGATAAAAAAAAAAAAAAAAAGGAAAATAGAGGAAAGTGAATGCAAAAACACCTCCCTAATTTCGCCCGGCAAAGCGTCCCCTACTGCGGCGAGGTCCCTCAGGTCCTTTCCTCCTGCGTGTGGTTTTGTTTGGCTTGGGCTTTGCAGGGAGCAATTGTGCTGAGTGTACAATCCGAGGCCTCCTTCCCCACGTAGCATTTTAGAGCGAGCGCTTTCCCGTGTTATTACAAACCCTCAGTCAACATCATTTCAATTGTCGCACCATATTGCACTGAGTGAATGCATCGCGGTTTATTTAAACATCCCCCCTCCCGTTGGGCCTGTGGGGTTTTTCTTCCTGTTTTTTTTTTTTTTTTTTTTTTTTCTATCATAAATAAAACGTCCTTTGTTTCCTCCTTCCTGTCTGGGTCTCCATCAATATTTACAAGAAAAGCCCAGTCCAGGTCCTGTCGGAAAGAGCAGAGCTGTGGCAACACAGCAGCCGTGGCATTTGCCTGTGGCTGGGGCCGGACCCCTCTCTGGCCGGAGGATAACTGGTCCTGGAAAGGCCCAGGTGGAAGCCAAGGCTGGCTGGAAGGGCCAGGTTCCTTCCCTGGGGATTCCTGGCCTGGTGGGACAGGACGCCACCCTCGCTGGAGCCCCCTGCCGTGTCCGGGCCTGGCAAACTGCGGTGATGACGTCACTAAACCCACAGGATCCCGCTTGCCAGGTGGGAAACTGAGGCTCACAGACTTGGAGGAAATTTCCCTCAATGGCAAAATCCCAAAACCTTCAGTTTCCTTGAAAGTGTCTCCCATTCCAGGGGTTCTCTTTCTCCGCTGCCCCCTCCTGAGGCTTCGTAGCCAAGGACTTGGCATTAACCACTTCCTGGACTGCTCCCCAAACCCCTCTCCACCAATTGATTACGCTCCATGTCTGAACCTTGAACTCAGAGGAAACTGTGATCCTCAACACTTACAGTTGTAAAATGGGTTTGTCTCTGCCAGGCTCGGAAAGATGCCATGAGATCTAACAGATAAGGCTCCCAGCTCAGGGACAGGCCCGGGGTGGTCCTCCCCGAAGAACCGCCAGCTGCCCGGAGCCAGCTGAGAGGAGCGGGGACTTCTTGCCCCTGTCCCGGGGCCCTGGCCTCATAGGAGGCTGTCTGAGATGTAAGCTCCTTCTTGCCTGAGGAGGCCTGGGGGTTGCTCCAGGCGAAAGCTGCTCATATTTCCAACCATCCCGGTTTGGAAGCTATGAGCTCCTGTTCCTCTCCGGGCGGGTGGCTTGGCCAACTTGCCGACCTGGGTTTCTCTAAGCTCATGGCACTGAGCTTTCCCTGGGTGGCACAGTGCTTGGGGCTTCAGAAGGCTCACCTGCTGGGCAACCTGAGAAGGTGCCAGGTGAGGGCACTCCTTGCTTTACCGACTGGGAGTAACTGGGCTCCGGGGGCCCGGAGGGTCTTGCAGACAGACCTTTGTTATCTCTACCTGGAAGGGCCCTGCGGCCCGGGTTCCCCCTCAGAGTCCCCTGAAGCTGTGGCTCCAGCTGGCAGCGGCCCCCCAGGCAGGCAGGAGGCTGCTGAGGCTGGAGGGAGATGAAACGGGAGGGAAGGAGGTGCCTTCAGGGAACTGGGGAGCAGAAGAAAGGCCGCCCGGAGGGAAGTGTCTACAAACAGCTCCCAGCCTCGGGTTGTTTGAAAAGGCGGATGCGGTCAAAATAAAACAAAAATGGAAAAGCGATCCGGTCTCAGTGGCCTTCTTGTGCGCAAGGAGGAGGCGGGACATGGATTTCATACCAATAACGACAAGCGTTCTCAGCCTCCGGTGCCGCGGGCAACGCCGCCCCATCGTCCCGGGCTGGCTGGCGACGCGGCTCCGCTCACGGCACAGAGGAGAAACAGAGGCAGGAGCCCACACACGTTCGAAGGGACTGTGTTTATCTGACTATTGTGATTATAACACTTACCTTTAATTACTAAAGAACTGGGAGAAATGCAATCATCATCAATACACTTATCGAACATTCGAAGCTAATGGGCTTTTATGTTGTCCTATTTTTTCAAACTAATTTTATTTTATTATTCATTAAGTCTGGCTCTGTTGCCCAAGTTGGCCTCAGACTCCTGGGCTCCAGCAATCCTCCTGCCTTGGCCTCCTGAGGCGCTAGGACTGCAGGCAGCTGGCTTCTAGTGTTTTATTTTCTCCTGAAAACAACCAGGGTCGATTGCGGAGCGGGTCAAATGCTCCCCTTCCCACCAATGTGTCCACCCCCAAAATCTGGTCATGTGACTTGCTTTGGCCATCAAGTAACACACTTGATGTCACAGAGGCTTGGAAATCACTTGAGCAGAGAGTTTGCTTTCCTGTGACTTGAAGACACTGTCCCTCTGGACCACGAGGGACACGTGGCCCAGTCAGCCCAGTGGAGAGCCAGCCCAACACCTGACCAGTGAGCAAGGCCCCACCACCTGCTGGTCACAGATGCTCCAGCAGACCCAACTGTAGATAGCAGGCTGGGCCCCGTGGCACAGAGCAGCGGCTTCCAGGCAGCGCTAAGCCCCGGTCACCCCGTTTGACAAAGCAGCAGTTAGTCCCGAGCTGCCCCGTCTTGAGAGCAGGCACTGAGGAAGCACACTTGACGACTTGTCTGGGAAGCAGAGCCGCCGGGTGCTGGGTACACAGCACTTGTCAGAAAGAATCGCCCCCAGGTGCCCAGCAGAGTCACAGCGCACAAACTGGTAAATAAATCACGCGGATGAAAATGGCCACCTATGAATTTATTGAATTAAATCAGGGGCTCATGGATGGGCGAGCACATCAGGGAAAACAGGCCCAAGAGTCTCTCAGACACACCAGACCGCTGAACCTCGTAACTCCCTCACCCGAGGAGCACACACTGCCCCGTGTCTTGCTGGGTCACCTGGGAACGCAGGTGCCGGCTCTGACCGCCTTCAGTGCCCTCTCGCCTCTGCCTCGGCCCTCCTCCTGAGCTTCCAGTTCCGCCGCTGCCCCTGTGGGCTGTGTGAACCCTCCCCAGCTGTCCCGGAGCCTGCAGAGCATGGTGCAGAGCGGGAGGTGGGACGGAGACTGGAAAGGACACAGAACTCAGGCGGCCCCGCCCGGGGCTATGGAGCCCACCACGAGTGCTCGGTGAATTCAGGCCAGTAAAGTGAAGGCCGCCCGTGAACCTGTCGTTGTTCAACACGGTCTGACCTTACGGACTTGGGTCTAGGCGTGTGGCCCAGCCCCCCAAACAGGACCTCGACCCACAGAACCTTGGCCCAACCCAAGGCCAGTGTGTAGCTGCGAGACAGGGACAGGCTGTGGCTCTAGACCACAAAATCGGGGGCTGACTTTCAGCCCAGCAGTGGGTACGTGGCACCAGGATCCTGGGACGTGGCAGAGTGTCCTGGTTTTATAGTTGAAGACACGGGGATTCAAGAAAGCGAAGTCATTTTCCCAGGGTTCTGAGGGCATGGGGGAGAAGGAGGAGGAGGCCATGCCGGGCTGCCTGGCCCCAGCTCCTAGGTTCTTCTTCATTAGCAGTATGGCCTGACTCTGTTCTACCCAGGACTAGAGGCCGGGCCACGGGGCTTGAGGCTCAGCCACCATACCTCCCAGAAGCAGGGACACTTCCCCAGGACACGTGAGCCATTGTACACAGGGGACAGCTCTCGGCCAGCTCAGAGGATCTTAGAAAGATCAACTGATCAGAGCCTAGTGAGTGCCTGGCACTGTTGTAGGCTCGTACTTAAGTAAGTCGCTCAATTCTCAAAACAGCACTACGTGTACTTCATTGTTCCACAGATGAGGAGACCAAGGCACAGAGAGTTTGAGGAACCTGCCCCAGGCTGCACAGGTAACAAGCAATGGAGCCCACCAGGCTCCAGGGGGGCTCTGACATAGCCGATGCAGGGACGAGGACGGGCCGGACCTGCTTCCTTTCCTCCACCCACTGTGGTTTCCCAGTCGCCATTCGGCCCAAGGCGGCTTCTCGTAAGCAGAGGTCTTAGCTCTCTTGCCCGCTGGGTCTGGTTCCTCTTGGTGTCTCCAGTGTTTGGTCCAGGCCCTGACTCAGGGCAGGAGCTCAGTGACACTTAATTAAAAGAAAGAATAAAGCTGTCAAGTGTCACTCCTGGGACGGCCTGGCTCCCAGGCTGCCCAGCCCCCTCTGCTGGTGGTTCTGTGGGCTTCCTGGAGCATCCTGGTGTGGGTTTGGACCCGGGAGGTGAGGGCTGAAGCCCCGACTCCAGAGGTCACCTGCCACAAGCAGCAGCCCTGTCATCGTGGGCATGGAGGTTTCAGATCTGCCACCGGCCGGTGTCACAGATGGAGTGAGAGTTCTCCCAGTGGGCAATACCATCCCTGGAGGCCCTGAAAGCGGGGTCTCCTGGGGCTCCCCTCAGGGCCCCTCCCCTCCTGGGGGTGCCCCTCCCGCTGCCCTGTGACCAATCGCTTCTGACACATAGTCTCTGTCACCCATCCATTGGCCCCACTTGTTCTAAGGGACAGTGACTGGTCTTGCTTGCTCTCTTCAGTGCCCACACAGCTTGGCTCAGAGGAAGCCACAGCAGAGCTGTGTCCTCGTTGGCAGGTGGAGACAGGCGGTTGTCCGCACTGCCCCATGCCCCTAGCCCGCCACCCTGGCCCGCTAGCTGCTTTCCTGTCTGCACCAGAGACCCTTCACCCCTTCTTCCCTTTCCTCAAACTCCACCTGTCCCCGGCACATGATGGTGGTGCACAGCGTCAGGGTGGTGGCTGTCGGGAGCAGCCTGTGCCGAGCTCACCTGCCCTGCTGCATCCATGTGCACCTGCCGGGCCCAGAAGCCTCCCAGCTGCTGAAAGCTGCTCTGCTCATGCGCAGGGAAACCAGGAGTGCTCTCGGGGACTTGGCGCCCCCTGGAGGATCCCCAGCCAAGGTCTGGTGGGAGCTGGTATATGCATCCCCAGCACCCGCCGCCATCCTGCAGGATGGTCCTGCGGCTCTTGCTCTGCACCAGGCTTCCCCATAGGACTGAGCCCCATGTGTCCTTGGCTCAACTAGTGTGATAAAATCCTTTCCATAAGCCAGGCACCGTGGCGCATGCCTGGAATCCCAGCAGCTCGGGAGGCTGAGGCAGGAGGATAGACAAGTTCAAAGCCAGCCTCAGCAACTTAGTGAGGCCCTAAGCAACTTGCGAGACCCTGTCTCAAAATAAAATATAAAAAGGGCTGGGGATGCAGCTCAGTGGTTTAGTGCCCCTGCATTCAATCCCTGGTACAGGGGAAAAAAAAGGAATCCCTTCAATAAAGTTGCAACCGACTTCCCTGCCGATGCCCACCTGCTCCTGTCCCTTCCGAGACCACAGAGCGGTGCACCCACTTCCCGGCCCCTCCCCTCCTGCTGTCATCACCAGGAACCGGGGACAGCTCCGCTCTGGCACCAACCCTCTCCCTAAGGTTCCAAGTAGCATCTGGAAGGCTTCTGCTGGGCGTGTCAGCTTGTCACAGCAGCCCGTTGGGCCACGGCAGTGGGCCAGGTTGCCCAGAGACCAGAGGAAGTGCCCAGAAACCGTGCAGAGGTCGTGAGGCTGTTCTGAGAAACGCTCATGGGGACAGTGAGTGGCCACAGGCTGCCGCGCCCACCACGCTGGTGCTTCTCCCTCCTGGGGTTCAGGCCGGGAGTGACGTGCATCCCTTCCGCAGTGCCCTCAGTCCTGGGCCCGTTGCCACCCAGAGAGGGTTTTGTAGCCAGGCTCTGAGGCAGGGGCGCCAACAGCATTAGCTTGCTTAGTTTGTGGGAGCAGATGCCAGGCCCCCTGCAACCAGCCCCTTCCTGCAGGTGACACTGGCTTTCCCTCAGTCCCCACATAGTGGAGAGAGTGCGTCCCTGCCCTAGCACACAGCTGGTCATGCTGGCCTACTCCGCCCTCAAGGGTCCCCTCACTCAAGATCTAGGGGACAAAGGGGGACATTCAGGGACATGGTGTCTTGCTGTCCCCTTTGCTTTAGGGATGATACACCCCTTTTTAAAAGCTGCGTTGATGTAACTGGTCTGATAGGTCAGTAAGTAAAAATCACAAACGCACACGAAGGATAAAAGCCCCGCACACAACGCGTCTGTTTTTATACCAAGCGCCAAACCGAATCCACGGGATGCTTTCCGTTCTCCAGGGCAGCCCGGTCCGGTGCGGAGGGCTCCTGATCACGGCGGCGATGTGATCGCATTCAGTGGCTCCTGCCTCGCAGACAATCGGAAGGTCAGCTTTCACCTGGCCTCAATTTGAATCACAATAAATTGAGTGATTCTTTAAAAAACAAAACAAAGCAGAAAAAACTGTTCCGTAACAATCTAACGTGAGGCACCAACCAGCCCTGGAGCCACGTGCTTCACTGGCACCTTACCTAGAAGCCGCAACGTCTTCGTCTGGATCTGTGGGACACTTGGGTCACTTCCCGAGTCACAGCCGGGTGGGTGGTGGGCGGTGGGAAGGCAGAGCGGGGTAGTACCAGCCTCCAGGAAACCCAGGTGACCACGTCTCCAGAGCTTGCTGCCAAAACAAAAAAGAAAACAATTGTTGTGAAATACACATAACCCCAAACTTGCCACTGTAACAAAATGTACAATTAGAAGAATAATTCAGGGGCACTAGATGCATGTGCAACGTGCATCCACTTATGTTTGAACTGATTACAAAGATCCAGGAGCATTTACTGGAGACAATGTAATTGACAAAATACAGAGAAACCCAAGAAGACAGTGCGAACAATTCCCACCAAGAAAGATCCCATTTGTGTTTCGACTTCTTCATTTCCAACTTCTTATTACCCACAACTTTAAAAATGAAAAAATGTGGTCTTACTCTCTACGTGCTTCGTAGCCGGCTTTGTCCCCTACGGGAATATTGTGACTACTTTCGTGTGGTGAGGTTTTAATAAAACCTCTCACCAAGTCTCTGTTTATTAAAATATGCATAACATGAAATTCACCGTCTTACCCATGTGCATGCTTGGAGTCGGGGGCGTCCAGTGCATTGAGCAGGTGGGTCCCCAGATCTCCTCCTCATCCGAAACTGAAGGTCCGTACCCACTAGACCCGGCTCCCCGCCACCCTCTCCACCCCGCCCCTGTGTGAGTTTCCAGGGATGTGGGAATGCTCTGCTCTGCCAGCACGGATCATTGGGAAAGTGCCTTAAGCACAAAGACAGATGGTTTCATTCATTCTGGAAGGTTCCACAATCCACACAGCACCCAACTCAGTGGGGGTGCTTTGGGGAAAGAGGATCTGATGAGGAGCTTCTTCCTCAAAGTCACCGATATTCCCTCTTTGTTGGCCCGGGCAAGACAAAGGCGGCCACGCTCTGTTCTCTGCATCCTTTCCTCACGCTACTTTAATTAGTTTAGGTGCTTTGACAAAAATATAGCCTGGAAACAGCCCAGGTAAGCAACATGTTGGCGGTGACGTTACATGGCAGAGCTTCATCGGGCCCTGACAAGCGTTTTCAGGGATGTGGAACTGAGTAGTTGTGACCACACAGTAACAGTCTCTTCCAAGGTGTGTGACACGGAGACAGGGACAGCAAGCATTTAAAGAGCTGGGTGCTGCAGCTACACAGGACAGGCGGGATCAGGGGTGGAAAGCACGGGGGACCCCAGGAACAGTCCCTTCCAGGGGACTGCGGGATTCCGCAGACGCACACCCGCCCCTCCTTCACCGATGCTTATGAAATCGGGGCTCTCCGCAAGGCACTAAGGTGACACTGTGAACCGGGGGGCACACTCAGCCAGAGCTCCGAGGAATAAACAGGTGAACGACCACATAAAATAATGACAGATTGGCATAAATCCAGTGCAGGAAATAAATGTCAGGCTGTGATGGAGAGCGACAGGAGAGACACATTTAAGATAGTTCTCAGGATGGCTTCTCCTAACAGGTGGCATTTAAGCTGGAATATGAAAAATGAGGACTCGGCTGGAGGGAAGAGGGAGCGGGGAGGAAGGTCAGGAGAGGAAGGTCAGGAGACAGGAGAGAGGAGCAAGAGGAGGAAAACAGAGCAGAGCCCCGTGTCCCAGCAGGAGGGGACCAGGCGGCCTGAGAGGTACAGGGCTCTCCCTTGTTGGGACCAGAGACAGGGCAGCTTTGAGTGCTGGCCAGGTGCTGGCAGTGCCCCCAATGGTCCTGAATGATGTTTTCCTCAGGGGGCCGGGGGTGGGGGTTTCCCAGCTGGAGTGATGGGCTTGGGAGGAAGAGCACGGAGGTAAAGGCCAAGAGTCCCTGCTATTGCAAGATCAGTCACCTTGGATGTCCCCCTTGGCCATCTAGTCTCTTCCCTTTAGAAGGAGGTCACCATGCTCAACCCAATCTTAAGGGCTGGGAATTCAGCTTCACCTCTTTGGCAGGGGGAGGTATCGCCCTAAGTTATCTGGGATTCTTCTGTATGGAAGATCTGTCTGTTCCTCCCCATTTATTCTCTTTATGGACTTGTGATATTGACTTTCTTCTTGGGGTTGAATGCTAACGCTATGCTGGTCATTTTCTCTCTCCTAGCACCGGCTGTTAGGAGTTCTGTCAGCCCACTGCTGCATCTCTGGGTCAGTCCATTTTCTGTTACTCTAACAAAATACCTGACGGGAGCTTCTTATGAAGAAAAGAGGTGTATTTAGCTCGAAGTCTCGCAGGTGGAAGAGCACAGGCAGCATTTGCTTGGCAGGTGAAGGTCTCTTGGTGGGGGTCACCAGAGAGGCAGGAGCAGGCGTGGAAGAGATCATGCTGTAAGACAGGAAGTCCGACGCAGGGAGGGGCCGGGCCTGCTCTTTAATAACAGCACATCTCTCCAGAACCGGGTCACTCCGCCCTGGGGCAGCGCCCGCAGGACCTAACCACCTTCCACTAGACCCCTGTCTTAAAGTCCCACCACCTCTCATGCTGCCATTTTGGGGACCAAGCTTCCAACACATGAACCCTGGGAGACAAGTCACACTCAAGCCACAGCAGGTCCTGGAACATGCCTGTCATCATGCTCCTCACCCTCGGGCACAACAGACACCGGACTGCGGATATCAGGTTTGACACCCTAGCCCAGTTCCAGGCTCCGCCTTGTCTCCAGGGAGCCCCGCTTCCTTTGGCTGGAGAGCGATGTTAGAAGCAAAATCCCAGCCCCGGGTCTCCAACGATTCCTAGGTGCTTGGGTGGCATTGTCTGATTTCAGAGTTAAATTGTCCTTCTGGCTGCTGTGGAGAAAACGTAGTGCCGGGTGGCCAGAGAGGGTACCAGTTAGGAGGATGCAATGACATGGCAGCTTCACAAGCCCATGGGGTGACTGGAGTGGGTCACAGGCTGCTCCTGCCCAGCTCTCCCACGCCCTGCCCAGCCTGCCTCTGCCCGGACCCTCCAATGCAGCCCCTTCTCCTCCGCTGTCCCCAATGGACACTGATTTCCGTTGGAGCTTAGTGGCTGTCACCTTTGACCTCCGCAGGGGGTCCTAGGAAATAGCACCCGGTGGGGCTTAGTCTCCTCCCCCCAATTCACACGGAGCCTGGCACCCCTGCCTTCGGGGGATGCTCCCCTATCTGAACCTGCTGTTCGGGGAACAGAGCAGTTAGTTGCCTGAACAGGGCCGCAGGAGGCGGGGCGCCATGGAAAACCCACTTAAGAAAATAAACTGTTCGCAAGTTCTGGCTGCACATTCATTTGCATGGAAACAATCAGTGTGCTAATTAAAATTGAGTCTTATCTCTTCATTAAAGTAAGCCCAGCAGGACCTCCGGTTGGCAAGACGGCGCTGGCAAAACTTTTGAGGTCGTCCAGTAGCAGACAAGAAGCCACTTCAAGTCTGGGCCAACATTTCCTAACGCAGGTGACTCGCGAGTTTGGCCCGCCTTGGGTTCTCGTTACCAGGTTGGCAAGCGCCTGTCAACCCATCTCGTGGCAGGCAGCTCAGATGAGCAAGGATTTGTAACCCTCCCCCCAGCCTGGCCTGCCTGGAGTTTGCCTGGCTCGTCAAGAGTTTGTTGCCCAAATTAATAGGACAAACAAGATTTCAGAAGGGAACGTTTAGCCTACTTAAGACAACACTGTTGCCGGCAATTAGAGCCATTTGCACACAAAGAAGCAGCTCGTTGCAGACTAGCCTGATTTCTGCCATTAAGGGGGATCCGGCAGGACCGGTGCTTGGCAACACTTTGCCAATGGTTGCTTTGTATCACCACATGTTCATGAAAAGAGTAATGTAGCAATTTACTGAAAGCAGTCCCCCATGTTCAGATTCCTAAGTAATTCTCTGTAATTCTCACGAGGCCTTAATTTCAGCATCCATGAAATGGGGGTTATACTTATCTCATGGGGTCGTTGTAAGGAGTTAATGAGTAGGTTTCTATCCATAAATAGGAGCTGAATTCACTCTGGCCTTCCCCCAGATTTGGCTAAATGAGGAGACAGACTGTGCTCAGCTGCTGAAGGGACGTCCCTCCGGCCGCCATGGTATTGGAGGGACGAGAACTGCATCCGCTGGCAATCTGGCCTTTGTTAGCAACGAGCTGGGTGACTTGGGGTCAGACTTATCTAAATTTCCAATGTCTCCTTTAACATGAACAGGGTGAATAGGCTTTATGAATTTAAGTTTTCTTTTCCTCTTTTTTAAGTTCAATCTGTTTGTTTGCGTGCTTCTGTTCCACTGGGGCAGAAAGACTTTCTTCTGCCCCCTTAGGTTCAGTGCTTGAGAGCCTGCAAATTAAACTAACAAAAGAGCGATGAGCAAGAGAAGATAGGCCCATCTGTTAACATTACCATGCCCGGGAATTGGCAGAAAAGAAGTGAAACTGGAGAGGGTGTCAGACTTGCGGCCTTAGGTGCCCCTTAAATAAAGGAAAGAGAGCTGGCTTCAGGAGATAATAAACGTGAGCAGAGGTGGAGAGCCGGCGCCCCGCTCCGCGTGCCACAGAGCAGCAGCTTGCAGGCGGTGCAGCCCCGGGTCACTCCGTTTGATAAAACAGCAGTTTGTCCTGAGCGGCCCCATCTTGAGAGCAAGTTCTGGGCAGGACGCTTGGTAGCTTGTCTGGATAAATAGCTCACCCCCAGAGGTTGGGCATACAGGGCTTATCGACTAGAATCGCCCCCAGGTGCACAGCGCAATCATAAGGTTGGAACTGATAAATAAATTAATTGTGCTAATAAAAAATGGCCACCTGTGAATTTATTGAATTAAATCAGAGGCACACGGATGCGTGAGCCTATCAAATCCCTGTCAGGGAAACCTAGAGCTTATCAGACATGCCAGGCCACCAAAGGATGTGGCCCCTCCCTGAGACGCATAGAAAGAAGAGTCCCCAAGACGGTGGTACAGCACACGCTGACCTCCCATCTAAGGGGTGACGAGGTCCACCAGGGACGAACAGGACTCTGTCACGGGGCTCCAAGTCAGCTTGGTTGCCCTGTTTGACGTGGCCCTCCTCAAACTGCCATCTGTCCAGACTCTGTGCCCTGAAGAGCCCTGCACACGAACGAGCCCTTCTGCTGGTCCCTGACCTTTCCTGAGTAAGTCACCTGCAGTGACCTGGCCTTTGTCTCAGCAAGACATGAAGCCCGGTGGCATTAACCCTGCTTGTATCAGGGTGCAAAGGGAGACTGTGGCCAAGCGTTACAGACTTTAGGAACTGAGACGGGAATGGAGGGAGGAACCTGCGATTGCCCTGGAGCCAATGCCAGGGGACCAGGGACATCTCGGTGAACGGCAGCTGACCAAGGGCTGCGGCTGGAACTGTACTCTGATATTGCAGAAAGACAAAAGCACGTCTGGTCTGTTCATGGCGTAACTAGCTCGTGACAGGGAGCAATGGAGAATCAGGAGGACTGAACAGCCAGGGCTGCGTTAGGACTGACGTGGACTTGTCTCGGCATTGGCTCCCATCTTTGATGATGAGTTGCTCTCTCTCCCTGGCATAGGGGAAGCTGGGGACCTGCCCTTCCTCAGGAGGAAACTTCTGTCCTGTTTTGCAACAGATAAAGGAAGGTCAGATACCTCTGTCTGCATTTGTTGATTCTCGTTGACCTTCAGTTCAAAATAACGCTCACCCAGAATGGGCACCGTGGGGTGGGGGGTGCATTCTGCTCCCCCTGAATTCCCAGAGAAACCCCAGTAAGAGGGCCCAGAGCTTGACTGGGTGGAGGGGTCCAGCCCAGGGAGCAGCCAGGATGCACCTCCCCTCTGCCTGTGGATGGGACCTTGACGCCATGCCACAGAATCCTGGGAACCCAGGGGGAAACCCTCCTCTCTCCACATCCATTCCATAATCCCCGCTGGGTGCTCAGCGCTCGCCAGGGCCATTTGAGGCAAGTGAGCACAAAAAGATGATGATTCCAGGTGGTGAGGCAAGAAAACGGGGTGATGCTCTCTCAGGAGAAGAGCTATCTCCAGGGGCGCATCCAAGGAGGTCCCAGAGAGGAGAGGGGACCAGAGGGGCCCTTGGGTGATGAGACAGAAGCCAGTTCAGGACGTGCCAGTCGGAGGCAGAGACAGAGGGAAGGAGGTGCACGTTCAGGGGAGAGCGCAGGCCACCCCGAGAGTGAGGGGCACAGCTCTGGGGTCCCCAGCTCTTCATCGAGAGGAAACCTGGTGAGGGCTGGGCATGGGGAGGCGTGTGCGATGACACCAGTCGCGATTTCTGGTGGCCTGGTCAGTCTCAGGATCCTTGGTGGACATGGCCTTCATCATCCCATCTGCAGAAAGCACTGGAAAGCCCCTCCATTACAGTTTCCTCGAGATGCTGAACCTCTCCTTGCTTCATCTGTCTACTGGGGGTCTCACTAACAGGGAGACGGACAGGTCTCCCGGGAATCTGGGGAAACAGACCTGGCAGCCAGGCGGCAGCAGACCTGGACCTTGGGAACTGGAATCCGGTTTTCTCGTCCGTTCTCGTCTCCTTTCACCTCTCCTGCTTCCTCTCCTTCAGAGGCTCTTCGGGCTCCCAAGACGCAGACTCTGAGAAGAGCATCTGGGTGTCGAATAGTTGATGGGGAGGCGGGTGCGGAGTGAGGGGGGAGGGCGAGGAAGTCGGTAAGGGACCCTGGGGGTCTGAGTAAGTCACCTGCAGTGACCTGGCCTTTGTCTCAGCAAGATGAGAAGCCCTGCGGCATTAACCCTGCTTGTATCACGCTGCCGGGGGTCAGCCCAGCCGGGGGCAGGCAGGCACCTCCTCCGTGGCTCCCTCTGTCACTGTGAGGGGTGCTCCTGGGCAGGGGAGAGGCAGGAAGTCCCTGGAGCTCCTGCTGCCCCCCGTGGCCGGTCCTGCCCTGGCACCCAGAGAGCCCTCAGGCAGAGCGAGAGGCACCGAGAGCTGGGGCCAGGCTGGCACCCCAGAGGCCAGGCCGAGGGGTGCGTGCAGAGGGTCTCAGCACCCTGCAGGGAGGGGGGCTGCCTCTCCCGGCTCGGCTGCCTCAGCTGGAGCTGGACCCCGTCCCCGGCGGGGAAGGAGACCTGTGGGAAGATGGCCATTTCTCCTTTTCTTCCCAGGTGATCTCCGACTCAGGGAAGAGCTGCGAGCAGAGTCCTTCCGTTTCCTTTCCCTGAACGCGGTCTCCATATTTCCTTCGCCACCAGCAGCTCGGCCACAGGATGCAGCCCCCACACCCCGCATTCTCCGCTTACTCCCTGCAGATGGGCACCTCCTCAGGACCACGGCCAGCCAGGCAGCCAGGACAGCCACGCTGCTCCCTGAGACCAAGCCGCCCCATGCCTCCACACGTCCCACGCCAGCAGGGCAGGCTGCCTCGCCACCTCCAGTCCCCTTGGCCTCCTGGGAGCTGGAGCACCTACTCTGACGCCGGCGACCTTGACGTCCGCGACCTTGACACCTTCGATGATTTCCTGCCAGCGGTTGGGGTGTGTGGGATGCTTCCCGGAAGTCAGATGCAAGTCACCCCGAGGGTGGGTGTGCTCTTCTCACCAACCCGACCCCATCAGGTGGAGCTGGACTGTGACTTGTCCGTCACGGGTGACGCTGGCTCCGTGGTGCTGGGAACATTCCTCCCTGCAGACGCTCCTTTTCCTTGATGATTGGCCAGCGTGTGGTGGCCAGGTCCTTGGAGACCACGTACGTACCCTTTCCCCATAGACTTTGACCCACCGGGCTTAGCATCGAGGACACGTCCTGGCTGGATTTGTCATTGCTGTCTCAGTTGCTGAAAGGTGATTTCGAATCCCATGATTCCTCCTGCATTCGTTGGCCGGGTTTCTACCCTAAGATCTGCCTCTCTCCCCAGGTCTTTATGTGTGTATGTCGACTTGGGCTCGTGGGTTCTGCTTTCATCCACTGCATCACAATCGACTCCGATATGATTCATTTTGATGCACAAGTCATTCCAGATCTGGCTGTGGCAGCCCCTCTGTGCAGATTCTATGTTCCCTGTGCCAATATCTCTTCACACTTTGAGCATCTCATTATTTTCTTGCTTATCTTGCACTTTCTCTGCCCCAGCTTTGAAATCAGCCATTTCTCCAAGAAGCCCTGGCTCCTCTCAGTGGAGAATGGTATTTAGAAGCCCAGATCTGAGTGTTCAGGGTGCTCATTGCTTTGGGGCAGTTGCTCCCACGCCCTCCTGGTGGCCACAGGCATCTACTTCTCTCTCTCTCTCTCTCTCTCTCTCTCTCTCTCTCTTTCTCTCTCTGTTTACAGTCAGCCCCAGGTACCTGTGAGGGACAGGACTCCCCATGGATACCCAAAACCACAAATGCTCAAGTCCCTCAGCTAAAATGGCATGGTGTCTGCACATAACCTACACACCTGACCAGGAGAGGGGGAAGGCCCCGTAAGATGTAGTCCAGTGAAGTCGAGCTCAGCCTGACCCCACGGGCGTTCTGATGCTTCCTCTTGCCCCAGCTCATTATGGGGGTGGGGCACCTCCACGCAGGTGCCTCAGTCAGTTGAAGGAAATTCCCAAGAAGGTTGCAGTTTGGGCCATTCATAAAAGCAGCAGAGGACCTAGGAGACAGCGACCTAATCATAGAAAGGATCCCAGGGGATCTGGGTGTGGCCCCTCTGCTCCACAGTCACTTCCCTTATTTTGAAGAAAGTCAAGATTTATATTCTGGCCAGATGACACCATGGGTCAAGAAAATGTCTCCTGAAGTCTCTGATAACCAGCGTTTTAGGCTTCAAAGGCCATGTGGGCTCTGTCACCATGACCCAACTCTGTCCTTCTAGCATTCAGGCAGGTGTAGACAACAGGAAAGTGAGTGGGTGTGGCCGTGTTCTTATAAAACTTCATTTACAAAAACTGGCAAAGGGCTGAATTTGGCCTGTGGGTCACGGTTTGCAGGTGTCTGAAGATTCTTCTGCTGGTTCTGAGACTAACCGCTTTGTGGCCATCAGTGTGTGACCATCCCTCTAAAGAGCCAAAGTCGACCCATTCCACCCCCTCCCATTATTTTTCAAGGCATAAACAGGGACCCCAACAAAGAGGATGAGACCGATAGTTCAAAGTTTTTGCCTAGTTTGGAAACAAACTGGATTAAGTCCAGGGCCTAATCTTGGTAAGGGGACTGAACACATCCCTGGAATCTTCAGGAGGTGGGGGAAGTATAACTGAGTGATTTGCAAAGACAGCAACATCCCCAGCAAAAGAATGAATTTGGATCCCTGCCTCACACCATATAAAAAAATTAACTCAAAATGAATCAAAGATTTAAGAAAAGAGCTGAAACTATAAAATTCTTATGAGAAAACATAGATGCGAATCTTTATAAAACTTGGATTAAGCAATGTTTAATCATAGATCATGAATAGACAAAGAAAACAATACAGCTTCATCAAAATTAAAAACTTTTGTGCATCGAGTAAAACTGATGATTCATTTAGGCTACAGAATCCAGTTATTCAAAGAAAACATTAGTCTAGATGTTGCTGTGAGGGTGTTTTGTAGATGTGCTTAACATTCACAGGAAGTTGGCTTTAATTAAGGATTACTTGCAATGATGTAGGCAGGCCTTACCCCATTACCTGAAGTCCTGAACAGCAAAATATGAGGGTCATGGGAGAAAAACAAATTCTCTCTCAAGACTACATCATCAATTCTTTCTGAACTTCTAGTCTGCTGGCTTTTCATGAATTTCAGACTTGCAAGTTCCCACAATTGTGTGAGACAGTTCGTTAAAGCATGTTTTTTTTTAATTATTTCTATTGCTTCTGTATTTCTGGGGAACCCTGGCTGATTCAGACACTACCAAGACAGTGAAAAGATAATCCACAGGAAGGGAAAATATTTGAAAATTATACACTGATAAGAGTCTATTGTCCAGAATATAAAGAACTCCTAACTCAACAGTAAAAAACAAAACAAAAATGATAATAACGTAGCTTTAAAAGAAGCAAATGGTAAATGGTTTGAATAGACATTTCTGCAAAGAAGATATACAAATAGCTAATAAGTACATGAAGACATGTCAACGCCACTAGTCCCTCAGGAGATGCAAATCAAAACCATGAGATAGCACTTCACCCTCACTCGGATGGCTGTGCCTTAGAAATGGAAAATAATAAGCATCGGTAAGGATACGGAGAAATTGGAACCCTTGTAAATTGCTAGTGGGAAGGTAGTAGTCACTGCAGCATGTAGGTAGAAGTTCTTCAAAAGTTACACACGTCTGCCCTGGAAACTGGCAATTCCACAATATAGGCGTGTTAAATACTAGAGGTATTTAACCAAGAGAAATGAAAACGTGTTCACACAAAAACTTGTGCAAAATGTCTAAAGCAGCTTTATTCATGACAGCCAAAAAGTGGAAACAGACCAGGTGTCCATTAACCGATTGATGAGTAAGCAAAACGTGGAACAGTCACACAAAGGAACGAAGTGCCAGTCCACACTACAACACTGTGAACACCATGCTGACTGAAGACAGCCAGACATGAGACACGCGTCATAAGATTCCAGCACTGAGAAATGTCCAGAATGGGCAACTCCATGGATACAGATGGAGGTCAGTGATTGCCGGGGTTTGGGGACACCAGGAGAATAGGGAGTGACCATCAATGGTTTCTTTCAGGGCTATTGAAAGTGTTCTGGAATTAAATCGTGGTGATAGTTGTATAATTCTCTGACTGCACCCAAATCCATGGATTATATACTTTAAAATAGCAAATTTTATGGGATAGAACTATCTCAATATTTTGAGACTGGAACGGCAGACAGACATTATTAACTGACTGCCCCAATATTTGTTCCTAGGATGTGGCATGATGTTCGGAACCCAGGAAGGCATCTTGGATGGTGAATTGGTGTCAGTCAGACAGAAGGAGCCGAGTCCTGGTGATTGATGAGCGACCGTCGACCGCCTGCCTCAGGCCTCTTTTATTCCAGAAAGAAACAAACATCTTTTGATTGAAGAAGGGGAAAAGATGACAAGGTTCATTTTGCTCATGCATCTGCAACTTCCTTCTGCAAGAGCTCTGGTCTGCTCTTGTCAGTGTCGATTGCAGCGGCTTGAAGCCTGGAGACTGGAGTCCTCAAGTCACTCATTCACTCTCAAATCTGGCAGATGACGGTGGCCACTGGCTGGCATTTAAGGTTAGGCTGTCAAATGGAACACCCAAATATTGCTGCCCGTGGGACTGGGCTTCCTACCAACACGGAACTCAACGGGCGTCCTAAACAAGAGAGGCAGAAGGCAGGTGTAACACCTTTTAGGACCTGGCCTTGGACATGATGCCTGTTCACTGAATTTTATTCTCATTTAATACAAGTCACCGGGTCGTGCTTGTTTGTCGTTCAAATCTTCTGTACGGGTACTGATTTCTCTCCGGGGCGGGAGTCTACTTGTTTTTATTAATTAATGATATAGGAGACATATTCATTTTCTATTGCTGTTATAGCAAATGATCACAAATTAGTCATTTAAAATGACATAAATGTATTATTGCACAGTTCCGTAGGTCAGAACAGTGGGACCTGGGCCCGAGCAGACTCCCATCTAAGTGCTAGTGGACTGCTTTCTTCTCTGAGGAAACCATTTCCTTGCTTTGTCCAGCTTCTACAGCAGCCTATAACCTTGGTTTGTGGTTCTTTTTATTTTATTTCATTTATTTATTTATTTGGGGTTCTTCTCTATCTTCAAAACCAATGGAAGGCTGACTCCATCTCACATTGCATCAGTCTGACATCCTCTTCTCCCTCCTCTTCCACCTGTAAGAAGCTCTAGGATTACATTGGGTCAACTCAAATAATCCAGGCTAATTCCCTTTTTATTTATTTATTTTTTATTTTTTTATTTTTATTTTAAACAAATGGAATTTTTGAAAAATTTTTATTTTTATTTTAAACAAGTGGGATTTTTTAATTTTTTAATTTTTATTTTAAACAAATGGGAAAAGAGTTTTCTTTTTTTCCCACCTGAGGGGCCAGGGATTCAAACTGTGCCTTTGCACATGCTAGGCAAGCGCTCTCCAAAGTGAGCTATTTCTTCAGCTCCCTAATTCCCATTTTAAACTAGATGATTAGGAAACATAATTTCCACTGCAATCTTAATTCTCCTTAATCATGTAAGACAATATGTTCATGGACAATTTGAACATGGATCTCTTCAAAGTGCTGTTATTTTCCCTACCACAGGAATATTGAAATTTTTAACTCTAATTACATATTTGTATTTTTTCTTGCAGTTCTATCTGGTTTTGCTTTGTGTATATTAAGTTTTTTATTGGTTGCATAAACATTTAGGATTATTATAACTTCTTAATAAATTGAGGACTTTATTATATTCTTTGTTTTGAAATCTTGTTTGACTGACATTAATAGAGTCATTCCAATTTTCTTTTTATTAGTATTGGTATGGTAAAACATTTTTATCCTTTCACTTATTTATTTATTTTTTTTTCTCAAAGCAGTCTTTCAAAAGAGTTTACAGGAGCTGAAGAAATAGCTCATGTTGGAGAGCGCTCACCTAGCATGCACAAGGGCCACGGTTCGAATCCCCGGCCCCTCAGAGGGGGAAAAAAAAAAAAGAGTTTACACTCTTAGGTTTGAGCCTGCAGTGAATGGGGTCTTACTGATTTCTGAGATGCCCTCAGGAATCTTTCCCATTATCACTGTGCAAAGTACTTGGTTTCTCTTTAATGGTAATCATCTCTTCAGCAACCACACCTTCCTTGACCCCAGTTTTATACATACTTTTCTGGTCAAACTATAAATTTTTTCAAATCTTTCTGCTCTGATTTTTTTGCTTGTTCAGTAAACCTGAATAAAAGCTGCCAGCAACACCCAAGCCTCACCTGAATGCCGTGCTGCTTTGGAATTTCCTTCAAATTAATTAGTCCATCACTTTTAATTTTAGCCTCACACAAAGTCTCAGGATATGGGTAAAATGTAGACAAGGTGTCTGCCAGAATATATCGTGTGGCCTATAGTCCAATCCCCGATAAAGTCCTCACTCCTCTCTGAAATCTCATGCCCACAGTCTTTGCTGTCCACATTCTTAATGGCACTCTGGTCTTCTGAGTTCCTACCAGGATTTCCCACGAAGCTCTGCTTACAACATTCTGAAGCTTCTCCAAACTCCTCCCACAAACCCCTTCCAAAGGCTTCAGAACCACATAGTCAGGTTATTTACAGCAATGAGCTCACTTCTTAGTACCCATTTCTGCTTTAGTTAACTTCACTTTGCTGTTCCCGAAATACCTGATGAGAACAACTTATAGAAGAGAAATTTTACTTTGGACTCACAGTCTCAGAGATCTCAGTCCCTGAACAGCCAACTCCATTTCTTTGAGCCTGAAGTGAGGCAGGACATGATGGCATAAGGGTGCGACAGAGGAAATCTGCTCAGCTCCTGGCAGCCAAAAGCCAAGCTCAGCCTTTTACTCTTTAGTGTGTACATTTACGTTTAAAATAAGCTTCTTGCAGACAACATTTAACTGGGTCTTACACCCTTTTTTATTCAAGATGACAATATCTAGCTTTTAATTTGTAATCTTTAGGCCATTTGCATTTTATATGATTTCCTATGTAGCTGGGTTTAAATATACCATCTTATTTATTTCCATTGATTTCATCTCTTCTCCTTATGTCCTCTTCTTCAGCCTCTTTTTGCATTAATCCCTTTTTATGATTTCCTTTTATCCCCATTATTGATTCATTAGCTATATATCTGTGTGTGTGTGTGTGTGTGTGCGCGTGTGTGTGTGTGCGTGTTTTCTTTTCTTTCTTTTTTTTTTTTTTTGGTGATTGCTCTAGAGTTTAGGATACACATCTTTAACTTGCTATCATCAAAAAGTGCTATACCAGGCTAGGGTTGTGGCTCAGTGGCAGAATGCTTGCCTATGATGTGTGAGGCACTGGGTTTGATCTCAGCACTGCCATAAATAAATAAAATAAAAGTCCATTGACAACTAAAAAAAACACATTTAAAAATGCTACACCACTTCATACATTAGGTTAAAACCATAAACATTCTTTTATTTCACTTTCCCATTTTCTGTATTAGAAGCTCATGCGTTTTACTTCTGTTGATGTCACAAGTCAAGTCATTATTGCTATTTCCTTTCAACAGAAAAAAATATTTTAATTATAAAAATAGATTTTTATACATATCCACAGATCTCCCTTTCCTGGCACTTTTAATTTCTTGGTGTGTATCTAGATCTGTATCTGATTTGATCTTCCTAATGCCAAAGGACTTGTTTTACCTATCTTGTAGGTCAAGTCTAAGGGTGAGTAACGCCCTCAGCTTCAGTGAGTCTGAAGATCTTTATTTTGCCTTCGTGTCTTGAAAAATACTCAGGAATTATAAATTGACTGATTTTTTAAAAACTTAGTCCTCTACAGATGAGGCTTTGTCTCGTAAGACGTCCGTTTTTCTTCTGATCTTTGGTCTTTGACACACGAAGTGCCCTTTTCTCTGACAGCTTTTGAGGTTTTCTCTTGATCACTGATTTGAGTGACTGTGTGGATCGTGGCTGAGTCTGGGTTCCCTTGCTTTTTTCTCTACGTGCTTTGTTTTACGTCGTTTCTACCACTCTATTTTCAGATTCGCTGATCTTTCTTTCCTGGGGTGTCTGATGCACTTTTAATTTCATGCAGATTGTTTTCTGTTTCAAATAGTCTCTGAGCCTCACCTCACTCATTTCCCTTCAGTCAGGCAGGGGTCCAGGCCGCCCCTTTCCACCGTCTGGAAACCACCACGTCCTCAACCGGTCCGACCCTCTGGTTATTTAAAGTGGGAGGACACATCTGCTCCTCTCGTCTCTGTTATGGCCAGAAGCAGAATTGAGACACATGCCACCAGCCACGGAAAGCTACTGAAGTGGAAGGACGGAGACCGGGCAGTCACGTGGGCCCGAATCGTGGGCTCCTAAACAGACTGCAGCATGGCCAGCTCTGCTCACAGCAAGGCTTAAGGTTTGCAGGGGAAGTTTCCAAATCTGCGGCCGGGCGGAAGTCTCCATCTCCCTGTTGGAAACTACAGACTTGGGGAGCCCGATTCCTACATCGTGGGCAGTGGGAGACCCCCTGACAGGAGAGGTCTGCACGTCCTCGGATCGCGTTACTAGGGGCTGGACCTGGTGCTCCTGCAGCTCCGGATGCAGTCCAGGCCTCTCTCCGTGTGGCCTGGGGTAAATGTCCCTTGAGATCTGATAAACCTGCGGCTCAACCACCCCAACACTCCCAGCCCTCCTGCCGAAAGCCACCAGTCCCATGTGAGCAATCTCGTGCAGGACTCCTCACCACGTCCACGCAAGTCCAGAATGAAAATAGCATCTGTGTCCTTGTCATTAAAACAGGAGGGGGTGGGCAGAGGAGGGGGGTGGGACTTCCTAGTGGGGAGGCGACAGCCCTATTGACTGACACATCCCAGCGGGGCTTGCCCCTTGTCACTGCCTGGAGCTGAGCCAGTCTTGGGTCCTTGCCCTAAACCCAGACAGAAACAGATCAGAGGCTAAATGTCAACGCAACGAGGGCGAGGTGAGCCTCCAGCCTTCCCGCACTTGACTCCAGAATGACCAGCACAGCACGGGCTCGGAAGCGGGGCCAAGCTGGGACTCTGTTGGTGGCTTCCTGCCTCACAGGCTTTGTGACTTCAGACCAGTTATCACTGTCCCTGAGCTTTAGGGATTGACCTTGGGCATAAGTGGAGATGACCTTGACCTTCCTCATGAGCCTGCTGTAAGGTCAGGTGAGACAGGGCATCTGAAGAACTTCGCACAGAGCCCGGCACACGAGCAGAATTCATGCACATCAGCTGCTGAGAGGACAGGAATGGCCTGTCCCCACAGGCCACCAGGCTGCAAGTCTGAGCTGATGTTCAGGGGAGAGTCCAGCACTGGGCTGGTCATAGGCTGGACCTTCTGCCATCAGCCCTGCTCAGCACGGTTTATATAATCAGACAGGGTTCTCTGTGCCTAGCAAGGGGTGGGTTTCTAGTAGATTCCCAGCCAAGACCATGTCTCTCTGCCTGGATGGAGGGAGGAGAGCTGATGTGGTTGACCACCCTGTCAAGCATCCTCTCTGCAGATGGCTCTCACAAGCTTGCCCTGGGAGAAGCGCTGAGTCTGAAGTGACTTCTCTAAAGTGTAGCTGGCTGGGACACTGGCCAAATTTCCCAGGCTAGAAATGAAAGAGTTACTTTTATCTTGTCCGTAGCAACCAATCTGCCTTCTGATCCTAAGTAGTTCATAAGAGGCACCACCAGATTCCACACTGTCCTGGTTTGGAGGGGTCTTGGCCACAGTTCCAAAATTCTTGCTCAGTTTGATTGGCATTACTGTCTGTGTGAATGAAGAGTGACCCTTTTAATGACAGCTGCTCCCACCCCAGGCTGGCCTGGGTCTGTGACGTGCTTCCAACCCCCCAACAGCCTGAGAAGCAACACGGAGGTAGATGAGGTTGGAGACTGATTTTGAAATTCCTGGAAAAAAGTAGAGTGTTTGCAGTCAGTCTCTCCTTGTGGCCTTGGTCACACCAAGAATAAGAAAGTTTGGGAAACTGAAGGTAGAAGAGGGTTCACCCTCCTGGTGGCAGGGCCACACCAGGGGTGGCCAGGCTGCTCTGCAGGGAAGTCATCTCTGTCCTTTGTTGGGGCAGCTGCTTGCACGATGGGACGGGGCTGCATCCATCGTGGGACCAAGCCACAGGCTCGCTGGACAGAGAGGCTCGCTGCTCAGAGGGAGTGGGATCCGGTGGTCTAGGAAGGCCACCCATCTCTACCTGCTGGGCAGCGTTTCCCCTCTAGAAAGGCCACGTGTCTCCCCAGCTTTGTGGAGAACTTAGCGTTCGGGGCCCCTCCCGTCCACAGTGCCCCGCCCAATTCCCCTGACCTCTGGGCTCAGGAAGCAGCTTGAACCCGGGGTTAGTGAGCCCCGCAGCTTCGTCCTCTTGAGCAGACCCACCAGCATTGTCCTGCCTGTGGTCCATGCCGTGGGCATAAGTGGCGCACTTTCAATTCTGTGCATGTGGCTTGAGAGCTTCCGGCAGCCAGGGCTGATGGGCTGTGTGTGTGTGTGTGTGTGTGTGTGTGTGTGTGTGTGTGTGTGGCGGGATCCGGGGACAGTAAACAGAATGCAGTGTCTCACCCTGCAGACCGTCTACCAGGTACCTGTAAGAGGCTCACGGCTGGGACAGCCAAGACCGGAGTCCTGTCACAGATGCCCCCGGAGGGCTCAGCACCACACATGGGAGCCCAGGAAGCCTGGAGGGAAGAGGGTACCTGGCTTGGGGGCCAGTTGGAGATGTCATCTGCACCCTCCTCCTCCGTCTGCCAGTGTCACCAGGGTAACCAACCCTCCCCACCGCAGGCCCCGGAAGCGCAGGGCCAATGGAAGGTGTTATCCAGAAAGCCGGTGCAAACCCAGCTGACACAATCAGCTGTGCTTGCGGTCCTTGAGGTTTGGCAAGTGGGGATGAGGTGGGAGGAGAGCTGGGGAGGGGCTTCCTCTTCCAAAGCCTCGGAACAAAGAGAGCAATTTGGACGGCTTCCAGTTAATGAGAGTGACTTTCCGAGCAGCGGTCTAATTAGCGCCTGCTTCACTGGCGGGAGACAGGGATGCTCGACTGCCCCTCGGCCCCAGCCGCAGACTTTCGGGACGTTGGCAGCTCCAGATGCACCCGCCGCTGACGCTACTCCAGTGCTAGGAGGCGCTTTCCCCACAAAAGAAGCCGCTCTCATGGCGGGCGTTTGAAGTACAGCTTGATAATATTGTTGGCATCCCAAATGGTCCAGAGCCCCGTAAGAGTTGCTAGCTCTCAGGTTGTTGGAGAAAGAAGAGGCGACATGGACCCTTTTTATCTGTGTTTTTTTTTTTTTTTTTAATTTTCCAACAAGCCAAGTTTACTTCCTTAAATTAAGAAAAAATTTAATGAGCACATACTATTTGTACATATGGATAGGATACGGTAGGACAATTTGGTCAAAGCAGGGAACTGGGGTCTCTTCATTTTTGTGTGTTGGAGCCTTTGGACTCTCCAGGTCGTTTGAAATGTATCGTAAATCACGGCTACAGTTACCCCGCCACGCTCTGGAACGCGGTCGCAGTCCTCCTATCTAACCCAACCCAGGACCTGTTATCTAACGATCCGCACATCCTCTTATCCTTCCTAGACTCTGGTGGCCTCCGTTCTACATCCTTCTTCCACAAGATAAAAAATAAGGCGTGTTCTGTGAGTCTGCCCATCTCCGCGTGGAGGGGCCGTGCTGACCCCTGCTCCGCTCCACTTCCAGGACAGACGTGCCGAAGCCGGCACCCAAGCTGACCTCTGTCTGAGCTCAAGCAAGTGGATCAACCCTGGACGGCCGTGGTTTCCTCCAGTGCGACAGGGTGACACTCAGGCACAACCTGAAAGGCTGTTGCAAGAATCGATGCCAAGGGCAGAGTCAAGTAGATGTTCAAGACGTGGTGCTCGGGGCTGGTGACGATGGCAAGGACGATGCACATCACGATGGTGATGACGAGCGAACCTAAGAGTGCTGCTGGTGACAACGTGGAAGAAACTGGTGACGAGGTTGGTGCTGGTGACGAGGTTGGTGCTGGTGACGAGGTTGGTGCTGGTGACGAGGTTGAAGTGCTGGTGACGAGGTTGGTGCTGGTGACGAGGTTGAAGTGCTGGTGACGAGGTTGGTGCTGGTGACGAGGTTGAAGTGCTGGTGACGAGGTTGGTGCTGGTGACGAGGTTGGTGCTGGTGACGAGGTTGGTGCTGGTGACGAGGTTGAAGTGCTGGTGACGAGGTTGGTGCTGGTGACGAGGTTGAAGTGCTGGTGACGAGGTTGGTGCTGGTGACGAGGTTGAAGTGCTGGTGACGAGGTTGGTGCTGGTGACAATGTTGATATGCTGGTGACGAGGTTGATGCTGGTGACGAGGTTGATGCTGGTGACGAGGTTGGTGCTGGTGACAATGTTGATATGCTGGTGACGAGGTTGGTGCTGGTGACGAGATTCACCCCCCTCCATGATCTTGTCTCCCAGGTGGGGACCTCAACAGCGTAATAGAAAGAGGGGCTGCTGGTGGCTGTGCTCACGCTCAGGTCCTCGTTGCATGAGGGGCACGATCATGGCCATGACCACACGTGGAGCAGACCTGGTCCTTCCCAAAGGCTGCACCTGTGCTGTCTCGTCGGCTCCATGAGCGACTCCCTAACCCTCCGTTTACAGAGGGACACCCGGGACCCAGGAGGTTAAGAACTTACGAGGGGCCGGGCACCTGTAATCCCTGCAGCTGAGGCAGGAGGATGGCAAGTTCAAAGCCAGCCTCAGCAACTCAGTGAGACCGTAAGCAACTCAGTGAGACCCTGTCTCTAAATAAGATTCAAAATAGGGCTGGGGATGTGGCTCAGTGGTCGAGTGCACCCGAATTCAATCCCTGGTACCTTAAAAAAAAGAGCTTATGAGGTCACCCCAGTGGTAAGTAAACTGGCCAGGTCTTGAGCCCGAACGCTGAGCCCCCCAACCTGGGGTCTGGCCTGCGGCACAAACGTTGCCTTCCAGGCACTGCAGGGGTAGGAGGGAAGCTCAGGGCACTGGCCGGCCGGCCCCAGAACCTGGGGTTCCTAAGAGGGGAGCTCGAGGGCTGGAGACCTGGACAGGAAGGCAGCGGCCTCAGTGCTGGTGACATCTAACGCCCCTTCACCGGCTCCCAGGAGAGATGGGAAGTGACCCAGGTGGCAGACGCAGAGGAAGAAGGGACCCGTCTGCTGGGCGGTCCTCACAGAGGAGAGGAGAGCTGCCTGGCCAGCCTCGCCTGCCTCCCCTGCAGGCCTCGCTCACTCCTCCCCGGCTGAGGGTCGACTGGCAGGTCCTCTCCCGGGCGGGGCGTCAGCAGGCGTTTCCCACGCAAGGATCAACGTGTGTGCCCCTCCCTGGGGGCGACCGTCCTGGGGGCCGTGGCGGGTCACCCCACACTGCCTTCTCGATGGCTGAGGGGTCGATGATCAGTGGGTGGCGGTGGAGGCGTGTGCTGGGCCCAACCTCCGCTAGGCAGCAGGAAACGCATCTCCATCCCAGAGCCTGCGCCCTGCCCACGCCTCTGTTCAGCCCAGAACAGCAAGGGGACGCCAGCTTCCTCCCTCGGCTGTCAGGGCTGGTGACTCGGCAATGCCCCCTGTGCGGGGGTGGGGTGTCTCCACCCTGCCGCGCCCCAGGAGCAACACTCAGAGCAGTCAGGAGGGGACCAGGAGGAAATGTCACCGCAGGCCAGGCCTTTGAGACACGGGCTTGCGGTCTCTGCTGGGCGCATGGAGCTGAGGGCCCCTCTGACTAGTCACCAGAACCCAGAGCCCCACGGCGTCCCTCTGGTGTCTGATCAGCGCTGCCTTTGCTCTGCAAAAGCCATCTCCTCCCACCAGACCTCCGGATCCGAGTTCCTGCGAGAGAAGCCTCAGCGGATGACCAAACCTTCAGCCCTGGCGGCTGTAACCCCCCCACGGGCCACACCCCTTCACTCACGGGTCTGACACTGCCTGCTCCTTTATGTGGCCTTTGTCCCCAGGGATAGTTGGGACTCCTTACATGGCTGCCCTGGGCCACAAGAGCACAAAGCAGAAACACCCTGGGCTTCGCCTCTGCAGCATTCCTTTGGCTAATGTGAGTCTGTGGGCCACCCCAACCCACGGATGAGGTTACACGCGCTCATGAACACGGGAAGGTCACAAACACGGGAAGGTCACGAACATGGGGAAGGGTGGTTTGTGGCGCCATCTTTGAAGGCTACCGATGGCCCAAGCCAGTGTAAGAACTCCCAGCTGCTGGAATCCAGAAAACGTGGCCAGTTTCCCCTTTCACTAATTCCGGACGGATCAGACATGCAGCGTGAAATCGAGTTTTTCCCTCCTGGTCTAACACCTCTCAGAGTTCACGTCCCCCACTTCCTCATTTTCTGATGTCAGTTAAAACAATATTCTTGGAGTGCATAAGATGCCCGAATCTACCTTCAGTCACTAGGTGTGGCGGGGATGGTCCAGAGGAAACATGGTTTCCCCTCGCAAGGTGATCATTCCAAGATTTTCAAACAAGACAGATTGGCCAGAGAGGGAGACTTGGTAAACTAGGGATTTTGCTTCTGTCAGTAAAGTCGCCAAAAAAGCTTCGACTCAGGGCCCCTTCCACGCACCACCGGGTTCTCAGGAGCGTCCTTGGGGGTGAGAACTCTAACTGCAGTCAGCAGCCTCAGGGGCCCAAAGCCACTTGTCCCCGTGGCTAAGACGGAGGAGAAGGCACGTTCAAGCACCGTGCAGGCTCCTTGTAAAGCCTGACATCCAGCAGAGCGCGGAGCTTGCTGGGCGTTTTCCTTTAAGCTCTGCAGTTCGGTCAGAAGTAGTTACTACCCCCAGTGCTGGCCTCCCTCATTCCTGCTCGAACAGGTCGCCAGGCCACTGGCCTGCCTCGGTGTGCCTTCAGTGGACGAATGACCCCAGGCCCCAACTAGGTCCTCGTTGCCTTCACGTCCAGTCAGATCAGATGACCAACCACAGATTTCCATTTCCTTGACAATCTGGAGCCTACACCTACTAGGACTCAGTTGTGGATAACAGAAACCTCCCTCGCCAATTTAGGCAGAGGGGGAACCATCACCCGGCGTCAGGAGACCACTGGAAGGACAGGAGAAGCAGGCCCGGAGCCGAATCCAGGGGGACCTCCAGTCCCCAGCATCCTTCAGTCTCTCCTCCACTGTTGCCAAGGAAACCAGCGAACCGGGAAGCTACTTCAGCACACCGACTCCTCACAGCCGTGCCAGTCAGACGGGGGCCCTCTGCCCTGCCTCTCTCGCTGTTTAAAGCCGTTCCAAATCCAAGCCCTGCGCAGAAGATTCTGACTGGTGGAACCTAAATCACATCTGAAAACGCTTCTGCCAGGAAGTCTGGGGAATCAGCCTTTGTGTTTCCAGTCGCCCATAGCGCACTGCCCGGGATTTGTCACTATGACAAAGAACACCTGACATCAATACTTACAGGAGGAGAAGTGGATTTTGGCTCATGGTTTTGGAGTTTCAGTTCATGGTCAGCTGGCTCCATTGCTTTGGGCCTAAGAGGGCGGAAGAGCATGGAGCCGGCAAACTGATGAGCTCACAGCATCAGAGAAGCAGGGAGAGAAAACTGGAAGTGGCGGGGACAGGTCACAGCCCCCGAGGGCACCTTTCCAGTGACCTACTTCCTCCAACCGTGCTCCACCTGCCTGGAGCAGCCACACCTCCCAGCAGTCCCTGCAGTTACCGCCGGACTGATGATGTCAGAGCCCTCACAATGCCATGGTTTTGCCAAGTCCCACTCTGAATGTTGCCACATGGGCACCAAGCCTTCCACACACCCTAACACCTCGGGTGGGAAGGCTCACTGGGTGCGGGTGGAGTAGAGGCTGAACAAGCAGATCCGCAGCGCCACCGCAGAGCTAGTCTCTTCCGATCTCAGTAACTCTTTCCTTGAAAGCCTCACTCGGAATACGCTTTCAACTCACTGAAGGGAACTTTATCTCTATCTCATTTGGTGCCACCAAAAACTTCAGAAGGCTCTGTTGGTACTGGGCCCACCCTTCAGAATTGTAGATCCGAAGATTGATAAAAGCAGACTCTGGCTGGGGGCTCATAGTCTAGAAAGGGGCGCATGTCAGTAGAAAATGAGCTGGAGGGGGCCCAGCCAGACACGGTGCCATTAGATCAGATCTGAAGAGTCCCCAGACGGCCCCTGCACTACAGACTGGGTTCCCCGCTCCTGCTATTGGGAGACGGCAGAACCCTTAGAAAGTGGAGCCCGCAGGACGGAGGTTATCTCTGGGACACACCCTCACAGGGATATTGGGGTCCCTGGTCTCTTCCTCTTGCTTCCTGCTTTCATGAGGTGAGCAGCTCCTTGCACCACGTGCCACACCATGATGTACTGCCTTGCCCCAGGCCCAAAAGCAACAGAGCAACGTGGCCTTGGGCTGGAGCCTCTGAAACTGAGCCAAAATAAAACCTCCCTCCTTTGAAGTTGTTTATCTGAGGCATTTGTTCCCGTTACAGAGGGCTGACCAACTCGGACAGCCAGGGCGTCTGGCAGTGGGTGTGAAGTTGATTCCACGGCATGGGGTGCATGACATGCGGCAGGGTTTGTTTCCCTGTCAATCAGACTTAAACTTCACTGGGCTTCTCTCCGGCTGGACAGGCAGGATTTACGATCTCAACTGTTCCTGAGACCTCCCCGCTTATCCTTAACCGGGGGAGGTAGTCGGTTATAACCTCCTGTCCATGCCGTCCTTACAGTCAGGTGGCCGCACTGTTGCTGCCAAACCAGGACATGGCGGCCTTGAAGGAGCAAGGAAGCCTCATGCTACATGCAGACACACACTCCAGGCCTCCCGCCTTGCTGGGCTGACCACAGAGCCTGGGGGTCTGGTGCTCAAGTGACTTCCCTTCCCACTCCCAGGCTTGAGGGAAGTTCTTCAACATCCCTCTGCTTGGTCTCTCCTGCCTCCTCTCTCTGGTCCACGTGTCCCCTTCCCCTTGATAGCATACCTATGATGGGCTTTTTCCAACACCTAACTTATTTTGAGATCAGAACAACCCTGGTATCAAAACAGGATAAGAACCATAAAAAATAAGACATTTTAAACCAATCTCACATTTTTGGCCACACATGCAAACACTCTAAAAGTATTAGCAAATTGAAGAGCAATATATTTAAAATGACAACGTATCATGACTGAGTAGATTTTACCCTGGATGGAAAGACAATACTGATTTCATCAAGGGGGTCCTAGATGCCAGGCACTGTTCTCGATTCTTTTCTCGCTTAGAATCAGTGAAAATACCCTCTGATGTTTCCCACTTGGAAATACACAGAAGTCAGGTAACTTGTCCTAGGAACTCAGCTAGGCACTTCAGTATCAGGAAATCTATTAAGTAATTTATCACAGAAACTGCTTAGGCAAAATAATCATTTTTTCATCCCAATAGATGCACAAAATCATTTGAAAAAAATTCAAAACTCATTCATGCCTTGAAAAAAAATAGTTCTGATTTTCAATAATCTACTCCTCCATAGAGCAACGAGGACACTGGCAAAAACTATCAAAATCAGCTCTTTCAGAACTCTGTAAATTAACTGAAAGCTGGGAACAATCTGAAGATCGTTTATTCAAGGAAAACAGCTGAATCTTGGTAAGATCAGTGACCCTTGTAGCATTTTAATGTTCCCTGTTTCCATTCTTTTCTTCCTAGCTCTGTGCTATCTTTGAAAACCAACAGACTCACTACATATCATCTGTGAAAGCCAGCAGCCTATCAGTCACTGGGGACACAGATTAGGTTTGGAACTCTTCAAAAAAAGCCCCATCTCCAGAGAAGTATCACTACTTTATCTGTCTGGCGGCTCCCTGGAAAAGCCCTGCTTGTAAGAAGTATTATTTGAACTGACTCAGCATTTACTCATGGGGAAAAGGCCCCATACAAGATAATTTTTTAAAGATAATAATAATAACAACAACGACAGCAAGTGTCATATACCACACAGGCCAACTGGAGCAAACAAGAGTCTGGCCAAAGTTTAAAAAAAAAATCAGGAGAATGAGATGTTCATATGAGAATTTGGGTACTTACCACATTACTGAGAACTTAGCAGATGCACAGAAAAGACCAGAGGAAGTCTAATTATTCACCTCTGGATGACCTAGAGACCCAGCACAAGCTAGAAGTGAAGGATAAAGCAGTCACAAACTTCCAGAGCATTAATGGTACACACACACAGCCCCTTGGGAAAAGGTAAAAGACTTATTGGTTCAAGGCATTTAAAGAATTCTCCATTCAAGCATTACCCAACCACTAGGCTAAAGAAGCGGAGACCTTCGTGATCACAGATGACAGAAATACAGACCAGATAATTCAGGAAAGTCATAAAACTAGCAATGGGGGAGACAGCATTAAAACCAACACTGAAGAGAGTGGGATCCTATTTCCAGAGTACCCACTTTATAATATTGAAAATTTTCAGTTTTTGATAAACATAATTCATGATACACAGATAAATAAAAAAGCATGGCCCCACCAGGCACAGTGGGTCACACCTAAAACCCAGTGACTTAGAAGGCTGAGCCAGGAGGATAAAGTTCAAGAATGACCTGAGCAACTTAGCAAAACCTGGTCTCAAAATACATAAGTAAATAAAAAAAGGTAGGGATACAGCTCAACGGTAGAACACCCTTGAGTTCAATCCTTAGTACTAGGGGAAAAATCATAGCCCCATACACAGGGAAATAAGCAATTAATGGAAACCGTCCTTGAAGAAGCCTAGAGAAGGCATTGGATTTACTAGAAAAAAGCCTTTAATCAGAATCATAAATATGTTCCAAAGAATTAAAAGAAAAGGGTGAGGGCAATTGTGTCAAGGAGACAATACCGAAAAGAAGAGACAGATTATTTTTAAAGACTCTGAAGTTTTAAAATATAAATAAAAGGTAGAATTTACTGAAAGGATTCAGTAGGAGATTCATGTGGACAGAAGAATCAGAAACTTGAAGATAGATCAGTTGAGATCACCCTCTCTGTGAAATGAAGAAGAAGAAGAAGAAGAATGGATAGAGCTTCAGAGACCTGTGACATCATCAAACATACCAACGTTCAAGTAGTGGCCATCTCGGAGAGGAGAGACAATGACACAGAAAGGGTATCTGAAGAAATAATGACAGAAAACTTCCAAAATATGTCATTTTTTTTAAAAAGCACAGTAATCTACACATCCAAGAACCTTAGCAACTTCAAGGAGGACAAGCTCAAGTGGGAATAAACACCAAGACACATCACAGTGAAACTGTCCAAAGAGAAAGACAAAATCTTAAAAGCAGCGAGACAGAAATGACTTATCACATACACGGGAACCTCAATACGATAAGCAGCTGATTTCTCTCCAAAAACCATGAAAGCCAGAAGGCAGTGGAGATGGAATATTCAAAATGCAGATGGAAAGCGTGTCAATCAAGAATTCTACACCTAGAAAACTGTCCTTCAAAAATGAAGCAGAAAGACATTTTAGGGTAGACGAAAACTCAGAGAATTTGTCACTATCAGACCAAAGAAATACTAAAGGAAATGACTGAAACAAAAGGACTTTAGAGAGTAGCTCAAAGCCACCTAAAGAAATGGGGGACTGATAAAAGTAACTACATAAGCAAATATAAAAGATAGTATAAATGACCAGCTGCACGGGCACATGCCTGGAATTCTACTGGCTCGGAAGGCTGAGGCAGGAAGATCACAAGTTCAAGGCCAGCCTCAGCAACTTAGTGAGGCCCTATGCAACTTAGCAAGATCCTGTCTCAAAATAAAATAAAAAGGGCTGGGGATGTGGCTCAGTGGTTAAGCACTACTCAGTTCAATCCCTGGTACCACGATAATAATAATAATAATAAAGGATTGTATAAGTGTACTTTTTCATAACTCTCTTCCTTGCTTATCTGATTTAAAAATCAACTGCATTCATTGATAACTATAAGCTGTGCTGAAGAGTTTTCAATGTATAAAGTTGTCATTTGTATAACAACAGCACAAAATATGTTTTTGTCAGTTTTTTTGCTCCTGGGATTAAAAGACCTGACCAGAACTACTTAGAAAGAGGAAAGGTTTATTTAGGGGCTCACAGTTTCAGAGGTCTTAGTCCACAGAAGGCTAGCTCCATTCCTCCAGGCTGGAGGTGAGGCAGAACACTGTGGTGGAAGAGTGTGGCAGAGGGAAGTAGCTCTCATGGTGATCAGGAAGCAGAGAGGAGAGAGAGAGACTCCACTCACCAGATACAAATATATACCCCAAAGCCATGCCCCAATGTTCCACCTCCTCAAGCCACACCCCCACCTGCCTTCAGCTACCAATCAATTAATTCCATTAGGTAATTAATTCACTGTTTGGAATAAGGCTCTCAGAACCCAATCATTTCTCCTCTGAAACTTCTTGCATTGTCTCACATGTGAGCTTTTGGGGGACACCTCACATCCAAACCATAACAAAGGAGAAAGGAGAGAATAGAATTAAATTGAAGTGAAGTTAGGTGTACTATCCAAATTCAGTTGGTGTTAACCTAAAAGATGTTCATTGTAATACTTAGGGCGACTGCTGTGAAAACAACTAAAAACAGATGCAGACAAAAAACAAAGAAATGAAAATGTCACAGTAGAAAATATCTACTTAGCACAAAAGAAGGCATTAATGGAGAGACTGAAGAACAAAACACATAAGACATATGGAAAACAAGTTGCAAATGCAAGATCTGAATCCCACCTTATCAAAAATTACATTAAACACAGGATGATTAAACAATCAAAAGGCAGACACGGGCAAAATGAAAATTTTAAATTATTCAACGACATGCTGTCTACCAGAGATGCATTTTAAATTCAAAGACAAGTGAAATTATGAAAACAATTCCATTTGCAATCGCCTCTGAAAGTATAAAATGCTTAGGAAAAGTTCCACAAAAGAAGTGGAAGACTTGTACACCAAACATTGCAAAACGTCAGGACCCAAGGAGAAGCCCCGCATCAGCGGGAACGTATCCCATGTTCATGGAGTGCACAACACATACTGTTAAAACAGCAGCCCCCGCTCAAACTGATCTGCAGAGTCTGGGCAACCTCAATCAAAATTCTATCTGCCTCTTTTCCCAGAAATTGAAAACCCCTATCTTAAAGTTCATATGGAAAAACGAGGAATCCAAAAATAACCAAAACAATTCTGATGAAGAACGAAACCAGGTTCCTGATTTGCACATGTGCTACCAAACCCAGCAGTTAAGAGTCCCTGGCACCCACATAATCCCTGATGTGTAGACCAGTGGAATAGATTGGGTGCCGGGGATAAATCTACAGTCGATTGATTTTTGACAAGAATGGCAGGGCCGTTCAATGGAGGATGAATGAAGAGTCTTTTCAACAAATGGTGCTGGATACCCACATGCTAGAGTCCCACTGTGTGAAGCTCTCTGTGCCTGTAAAGGATGAGACCAATCATTTATACAGAGGTTCAAGTCCATGGTCAGTTGGCCCTGCTGCATTCAGGCCTGCAGGGAGGTAGCACATCATGGCAGGAGCTCAAGGTGAAGCCAGGAAGTGAGAGAAGAAAAACAAGAGTCCAGGGTCCTGTTATCCCTTTAAGGCCACGCCCCCAATGACCTAAAGACCACACATTAGGTTCCGCCCCTTAAAGGCTCCACCACTTCCCAATGGTGCCATGGGGTGGGGACCAGGTTAACATATAGGCCTTTGGGGAACATTCCGGATCCAACTATAACACGCCATGTACAAAAATAAAGCAAAGTGGATTGAAGGCCTAAATGTAATAACTACAATCATGAAAGTCTTGGAGTAAAACAGCTGTAAAACTCCATGACCTCAGATCAGGTCCTGGATTCTTAGATAACACATCTAAAATGCAATAAAAGCAACATAGACTGAACTTCATCAAATCTAAAACTTCTGCACATCAAGAAAATGAAAGGACCATGTACAGAATAGGAGAAAGTGAGTCATTGAGCTGATAAAGAACTACATGAAAATCTCTCACTGTTCAATATTACTATTCAACAATAAAAAGAGCACAGCATTTTTGGAATGGGCCAAAAACTTAAACGGATATTTCTCCAGAGGAAAATATAGATCTACTACTGCTAAGCACACAAAAAGATACTGGACTTCATTTGTCACTAGAGGAATGATCGAAACCACAAATAAGATACGCTTCATGCAGAAATTCCTCTAATTTGGTAAAATGTATCTACTAAAAACCTGAAGGGTAAACATCATATGTAGTATGTAATAAAGCAGTTAAAAAAAAATTAAAGTCAAAAATAAATACGCCTGCTGTTTGTGGTTTTGCAGCATTTTCCTAGAGATTCTAGCTAGCAATCTAAAACTAGAAAAAAAATCAGATAAAGAGTTTTTGAAAGAGAAACAAAGATATTATTGTTGTTGGCTGGAATACTTGTTGACACAGGTGATCTAAGATAATCTACAATTAAAACCAGCAAATACTGAACTGAAGTTTCTGGGCAAAACTCAATAGTGTTCTTATACTCCCACAATAATCAATTAGAAAGTCTAACTGAAAGAAAGTTTCCAGTCATAAAAGCAAGAAAAACTGTAAGTTACTTGGAAATAAATCCAATGAAAGATGCAAGAGACCTTTATGGAGAAAATTATGAAAAGTTACTGAAGAATATAAAAGAAGACCCCCCCAAAATGGAGAAATATACCATGTTCATGCTTGGGAAGACTCATCTCCTACAGATGTCAGGTCTCCCCAGAATTAATCTATAAATTCATTGCAATTGCAATTCAGATCCCAATGGCGCTCCTTGTGGGGTTCGACAAACCGATTCCAACATTAATCTGAAGTGGTTAAGGGCAAAGGGGAGCCAAGAGCAAAGAACAGAAAGAAAGAACTTCCCCAACCACGTATAAAGACAGACAGCAAAGCCCCAAGATGGCAGAGCGCCTGCCCAGCATGTCCATTCCCCAGTGCTGGAAACCGTGACACAGGGATCGAGACGATGGGAGAGCCACACGCCATGGGCACATGGATCAGGCTGGACAGCCATGCTTCACGAGGATCTGGAGTGCTTTAGCATCACTAAGAAGAGCCCACTGAGCCACAAACGGCGTCACATAACTGACTAGTTCCCAGGGGAGACGTGTTCACTGGATCCCTACCTCACACTACACATAAATTCCCGATGGAGCACGACAAAACTAGAAAGCTATTCTAAGGAAATTTAGTTGAATATCTTTTATCACATGGTATGAGGAAAAGATTCCCTAAACAAATAGCAGAAGATACAAATTCTAATGGCAAAAAGTATTATTTTTAAGTTGACCACATGGAGTACTGAAATTTCTGTATGTTCAGACTGTCACATGACAAAGTTGAAGAACAACCCATTTGTGAGATATTGCAGCCATAAGGGAATAGAATTTGGTCTACATAGAACTCTCATAAACTCAAAAAGAAAAAGCCTGCCTAATCTTTTAAAACATGGAAGAAGGGACTGGTGGGTAGCCCCATGGTCAAGCCCTTGCCTAGCATGTGTAAGACTCTGGGTTCTATCTCCAGCACTCTGCCAAAAAGATAAAAATAATTTCAATTTTTTTAAGAAAATCAAATAAAAGAAAATATCCAAAATAGACAATCCAAAGGATCAACAAATACATGTTAAAAATGCAGCTTCACTACTAAGCTGGCAATTAATAGTTTTTAAAACTGCATTTTATTTCATACAGATCATATTAGCCCCCCAAAATTTAGTGTCACAATCCTCTCCAACCAGGACCCTTCATACTATTGGGACTGTGGTTGGGAAAATCACTGTGGAACATAATTTGGTAGTATGCATTGATGATAAGTAAACACCTGTTCTAGCATTTTACTGCTAGGTATATAGAGACCTAGAAAGTCCATGTACAGCATTGATTGTGACTGAAAAGAAGACAACCAGAATGTTCTTCCATGAGACGACTGTTTTTTTTTTAACCTGCTATGTTTGTCTGGTGGAATATTACACAGCTGTGAAAATGGATGAACTATACGTGTGAATGTTAGCCTATATCGACTCACACGGTGCTGGGTGAAGACGGCATACTGCAGGTGGCTAAATTCAGTGTCTCATTCCTGCAAGAGCTTTAAACACACAAAAGCTGCCTTACATTGTTTATATGTACAAACACATTTAGCCCAAACATAAAAATATGAGCGGAAAGGATTTTAAAAATTCATGGTTGCGATCGCCTTGGAGGAATGAGGAAGGAGCGTTTGCGGGAGGAAGGGAACCGAGGAACTTCATTATTCCTTTCTTGTTTTGTTTTGTTGCAATCCTGGGGACCAGAAGTCATTTCAAAATTTTCTTATTTTACGAAGGCAGTGAATCAAGTGGAACAGACGCCGGCACTCATGAACTTGAAGGCGCCAGAAGACGGACTTTCTTCCTCCTCTCTCCCTCCCTATCACCTCGTCCATCTAATGAGAAATAAGTAACGCTGGCCTCTCCTTCCTGCAGGAGGGGGGAGAAGGAAAAGCTGAAACGAAGTAGTTCTTTTCCTTAACACCCTCTCATCCGTATCTTGGAATAAGGACGAGGAGGATCCCGGCAGCCTCTAGTGAGGAGGCAGCACTTTGATGGGTTTGGAGGGATGAAGAGAAGGTCGCCTGTGGGGACCAGAGAGAGGTGCAAGGAGGACCTTCCAGGCCAAGCAGCAAAAAGGCTCAGGGTGTGGTTTGAATGTCACCCAAACATGTTGGAATGTGGCCCCACCGTGAGGAACTGTAAGGGGGGAAACTTAATGGCACGGGGGTGTTGGTGGTGGGACCTTTGGGGAGCTAATCCAGTGGGACAGCGGCTCTGTGAAGAGCTGCCTGAGGCGGATCGCTTGGTCCCTCCGGCCGGGGGAAGCCCTTCGCCACCCTGGGCCTCTGAGCGGCCCACCCGGAAGAAGGAGCTCAGCCGACGTGGCACCTGGCCTTGCCCTTCCCTTCTTTCATCTGTGAACAGAAGAAACTTCCCTTGTGAACCACCCAGTCTGCAGAATCTAATGATGGCGCAGAGCAGACCGAGGCCCTCAGAAACCTGAGGCCGCGGCCCACGATCAGAACTGATGAGCGAGGAGGCGGCTGAGGGGGGCTGGAGATCAGTCGGGGCCAGTCCTGAGGGACGGGTGAGCCAGGCTGAGGACCCCAGACTTCCAGGGTCCTGCGGGCACTGAACTCAGGCTGAGGGTGTCCTCCCAGGGGGCCTGTGGCCTCCACTTCCTGTGCCTCAAGGGTAAGAAACGATTCCGCTCCGTTTGAGATGAGGGGATATTCCCTCTTGTCACTCTCCCTTCTTAAAGAGCAGCCTTACCAGTGGGGTCACAGCAGGCCACTTGGGCCTGAGTGACCAGAGGCGTGACCAGCAGGAACACCAGCTGCCCAGGGCCTGGAGACCTCGACACCGGGGTCAGTGCAGCTCCTCTGAAGGAAGAAAGCCCCTGGGCCTTGGGCAGCTGAGCTGGGCGCAGCCATCCTGCTGGGAAGCGCGGCGGGAGGCGGGGGACTCAGCCCTGCACGGTTTCCTGTCCAGCCAGCCCCGAGGCCACAGCTGGCGTCACTCGGACGGTCCGGCTCCTCACACTGCAAGCAGCAAAGGCGAGGGCGAGGCTGGTGTTTTTAAGACTGAGCATCAGAGAAAAAATAAAGATGGGCCGTGGGGGACGGGACCACAGGAGGACCCCCGCGGGCCTCAGGCTTCGGGGTGGCTTCCTTCTTGAAAAATAAGGGCGACTACATTAATGTCGTGCACTACCTTCTATTTAAAAGGGTCTTTTCTTCTCATTTTAAAAGGAACTAAAACATCTTTGAGGGCCCTTGGCACTGTGCCCACCCTGCCTAATGGGTCATTCAGCCCTGGGGACCCGACACGGGGGACATCACAACAGTCCCCGGGGCTGGTCCTGATGCCGTCGCCATAGTAACAAAGAGGCTGGAGCCGAGGACGAGGATGCTGGGGAGCCAGGACTGGAGGGAAGGCAGCCGCCCTCGGAGGGGAGAAGATGGAGGCTGGAGGGAAGGAGTGGAGGCTGGTAACCAGAGAAGGGCCTCGGCCTCCCGCGCCTCGGCCTCCCGCGCCTCGGCCTCCCGCGCCTCGGCCTCCCGCACTTCGTGCCGGATAAATGAAGGTGGAGGGCGGGAGACTATTCGCTGTTGCCGCCTAAGTGAAGCTGCCTCCGGGCCTCCCGTGGGGCGACCTGCTCCGGGAAGTGGGAAGCCACGGCGCTTCATCCCCAGCACATCGCTGCTAAATGAGCTCCTGGGAGACCCCGTGCCGGGCGGCCACACCGGCTCCGGAAGGCGCCCGGACAGGATGCCGCGCAGCTGTGTCTGCCCATGGGCTCACCGCCCTCTGAGTCCACGCCTCCACCGCAGGGGACACAGCTGGACCACAGGCTGATGTCGGCATGTGGCTTCTGCGCCGGCCCAGCCAGCCGCTGGGAGAAGGAGAAACGGATCCCTTGGGGCCGGGCAGGGGGTCCGAGGGTCTCTCCGCTCCCTCTGCGCCCAGGCACACGCTTTTCCAGAAAGCCGGTCAGCACCCTCCGCCTCCAGTTCTGTCCCCAAACGCAGGGCTCAGCTCCCTCCAGAGCAGAAGGGAGCCAAGCTCGTGGCCTCGCTCCACAGGCTCACAGAACGGCCCTTCCATGGGCACCTGCCCTGACCCGAGCCTCCCCCTGTCCCCGGCAGAGGCCAGGCACCCGGCCGGGGCACTGGCTGCCTGCCGTGCCCACAGCCCAAGTCGGGACGCCGATTGTTCTCCAACTCCCTGCGCCTAAGAAGCAGGTGGCTGCACCCACCTCAGGGCTTCCATTCCGCAGGAGCTGGCGGGGCCCGTGAGCTGGTGTCCTGTGGGTCCCCCTGATGCTGAGGCTGCCGGCCGGGGCCACACCTTGGGAACCCGCCTCCGCCTGGGTCCAGCCGTGAGCTGTCCTGCTCACCTCTCGCCTGACCTCGGAGCGCTCCGGGTCTTGCGTTCCTCCTGACTTGACGCTCAGCCTTGCCCTCCCACCTGAACCCCGTCCTCGGAGCTGCAGGCAGCCGGCCAGCTGGTGGCCCATGGCAAGGACCCTCCTGCCCGACCCTGCCCGACCCTGCCCGACCCTGCCCGGCCTTGCCCGACCCTCTGCAGGTCTCACCAGGTGCTCGTCAGAGGATAACCAAGGGGCACTTCTCTTGTGTCCAGCGGAGGGGCAGTGGGGGAGGACAGGCCCCACATGTCCCTTCAGCCTCACCAGGGCCCTCTTTACCTACCAGGGAACTGCAGGGCAGGTCGGTTCTCCTGCTGGGTCCGTGGCAGGTGTGAGTGTCCCCCCAGGTCTTCTGGCTCCAGAGTCCCTGCTCTCTCACCTCCGTCCAGCTTCTGCATCTGGTGGCCATGCTTTCGGCTGCAAGACACAGAATGCCCAGCCACCAGTGGCTGAAGCCCAGGGAGGCCTGTTCTTCTCTTGCGTCCGGTGTAACTTCCTCGGAAGTCCAGAGGTGACACAGCTGCTGACCGAGGGCATGGGTGGCTCCTGCGATTTTTTGACCTTGACCTCAGGGTCACGAAGTGGCAGCACAGTTCAGGCCTCAGACGGCCCCTTACAGCGGGCTAAGGCAGCCCTAGGGGCCATGGAGGCAGGCTTGAGCTCTGTGGAACCCTCCTCCCAGAATTCCCCTCGCGCCCCTTCGGCCAGCTCTAGGCAGGCCGGGAAGTTCTGCTATCAGAAAAGGTAGCGTAGCTTTGGTGCTAGCGACCAAGACGGCCTCAGCATCCTTCAGAGCCAAACGCCCCACGGGATTCTGGGAGTGTCCGAATGGCCAACACATTCAAGCCCATCGGACAGTGAGGCCGACGCTCCGTGCTTTGTTCCTCTTTGGGGCCTCCGTGCCCAACACGCTGAGTCCATTCACTCAACACGTCCATTGCTCCCACATGCCCGCTCCGTGCCCTGCTCCTCAGCAGGCCCTGGACCAGAAGGTCCAGGACACCATGTCCACCATGGACAGAGCACGGGCTCTGGACTCAGACCCAATCATCTTCAAATCCCACTATTTTCAAGCTGTGTTACCTTGGGCAAGTCACTTCACCTCTCTGGGCCTCGCTCTTGTCATTGCGGTGAAGATTTAATACGAGAGCACGCAGGAGGCATGAGGACCCACGGTCACTTAACAGGTGAGACCTGATAATGACCTAAGAAGATGCACTTGGCAGGTGGCCCCACCCTCAGCGAACACACTGCCAGCCTCACGGTCTCCATCCAGCCAAAGAGACAGGCGCCTAACCCATAATCACAGCAGCAGAAAGGGACAAGCCAAAAGGGACGTGGAGGAGGGGTGGCCGGTGTGCCGCGGGCTCATCAGCAGCCCTCTCAGCAGCGCTGCCAGCGGTCAGCTCTCAGCCCTGGGGAGAAGTGGGAGGAGGGCACCTCGCGGCAGAGCTCTGGTCCCTCTGGACAGCCACGTGAAGAGCACAGGACGCTGACCGGAATGGCAGCCGCCGCCAGCATTCACAGAGGGTGGCCTGCGTCCAGCGCTCCACCAGGGACTTGCAGACCCATCCCCAGGGTTGCATTAGCCCCGTGTTCCAAGTAGAGAAACAGAGGCTGGCCCTCACCACTGAGCCTCGCTGCCTCCCCACCTCAGCCCTGCCCAGGTGCTGCCGGGTGAGGAGCCCGGTAAGTGGACGCCTCTGGGAGGCACGTGGACCACAGCGAAGGCTTGGCGCTTTTCTCCCCGCTGATGGCATTGACCGGCCAGGACTCAGGACGAGTCGTGACGAGGTCAGCTGGTCCTTCATCTCCACTTTTCAGAGAGGAAACCGAGGCAGAGGGGCCAAATGCTTGTCCCAGAGCGGAGAAATAGCAGACGGCAGAGCCAGGTCCAGTCCTGGCCTCGGGGCCCACTGTCCACACCATGCTGGCGTGTTCCCTGCCCGAGGGCAGAGGCCCAAGTGCCTGGCAGCAGGGTGTCCCCAGGGACAACCAGGCGTGGCCAGCCTGACAACTGAGAGGTCATTGTTGAGACAACCGTGCGGGGAGGCCGCAGTCCACCCTCACAGGGGCGCCCAGCCGGCCAGCCCTCTCCACTTCTGGCTGATTGGCAGCTAGGCCACGGACTCAGCCCCAAGGGCTCCCGGGTGCCGGCCCCAGCCTGAACCCACACCTCAGCCTCTGCAAAACCTTCTGGGCTAATTAGGGGAGCGGAGACCATCCGGGCCACCGAGCACCTCCCGCCTGCTGCGCACACAGCCCGACCCGCCTGGTCGGATCCATAATGTATTTACGCCTCACGGTCTCGGGCCGCTTCTCACGCACGTCCTCCTGCCACGCGGGGCTCATTTGCTGAGTCCCGGACCAAAATCCAGACTTGCCCAGCAGAAAAATGAAGGGCCAACTGTCTGCTTTGCAAGAGGACCGGTCCCCAAACTCCCCTCGTATCCAGTCCCACACAGGAGCCGTCCGTCTCTGAGCCAGTCCGCGATGCTGGCCCTATCGACCTCATTGACCTGTTTCCATGGACCCCATCTTATTCCACGGCACACAAAAAGCGTGTGGCTGGTTCTAGAATGAGGGAACCAGGCAGAATACACAGAGGGATCGGGACCCAGGAAAGGCCAGGGCGGAAGCGAGCGCACACAGCGTCCACAGCTCCTCAACGTCGGCTCTGGGCGCCCACCGGAGCTGGGGTGCTGCTGGATTCCAGCTTCACAGCAGCCAAGCAAGAAGGACCAGGCGGATTCTCCCTCAGATTCCCGGGGCTCCTGAGGGAGAAGGCGAACAGCTGCTCCAAGGGGGAGGAAGACCACGAGGTCAAGGGTGAGGAGGAGGAGTGGAGGCCGGGCATGGGGGCACACCTGCAATCCCAGGGAGGCTGAGCAGCAGGGTCACAGGTTCAAGGCCAGCAGGGGCAACTTAGTGAGAGGAGGCAGAGAGGGAGGGGGAGGGGGAGGGGGAGGGGAGAGGGAGGGGAGAGGGAGGGGAAGGGGAGGGAGAGGAGGGGGGAGGAAGGCCCAAGGAGGAGGAAACCAGCCATGGCAGCACCAGCATCCACACAGGGTCTGGCCTGAGGGTCATTAATGAAGCAGGTACTTGAGTCTGACGGAGGTTTTGGGGAGAGCAGAGGGGAGCCCCACACTCAACCCCACCCAGTCTGAGCATAGTCCCCACCCATAGTCGGGTCTGATGCTCCCCAAAAAGGTTGCTCCAGACTCTGGCCCTGCCCCAGGCTGCCCAGGAGGGGGATGGGTGGCCCCCAGCCCTGACCCCGGCCCTGAGCCTCCTCCTCCTTGGTGAAGCCTTGGGTCCCACTGAGTCTCCTAAGGCTCCATGTCCCCAGCCTGTCCCCGCTGTCCGTGGTCCTCCCGCCATCCATTGGGGTAGCGGGTCCTTGGCTCCCCAAGGCCCAGACAGGCCACCTCCCCAGCCAGCAGCTGCCTCCTCCCAAAGCCGGCTAGGTGCCGGGCCCCTCGCACCACCCGCCGGACCCTCTCCCCTGAGGGCCACGCCTCCTTCCAACTCTTCCAGACCTTCCGGCCCTGAAGTCAGTGGGTACTTAGCGGTCTCAGCGTCCCTCTCAGCGTCCCTCGGGCGCGCAGCGTGCCCTTCCCGGGTTCAGGTCTCAGGAGACATTCCCACCCAAGGCCACAGTGCTGGGTCCCTGCTGCCCCCACCCTCACACCCAGAGTGCACCTCCCACCGATGGCTGCCCACCTGGCCGCCAGCCTGCTGCGCCCTGCTCGCCTCCCTTCCTGGGCCTCCCCATGAGGTCCTCTCCTGGCCCTGGGCTGGGGTGACCTGCCCAGACTCGGGCACCCATCTGGTCACGCCAGCCTGGCCCAAGCCCCTCCCCGGCTTCGCCTTCTCTTCCCACGCAGATGGCAGCCTGCTGGGGACGGGCACCCCCTGCCTGGTCCCTTGGGTTGCACCCCGGTCCTCCCCAGCCTCCCGGGCCACCCGCCCTTCCACTGCCTCCTCGGGGCCATCCCTCCCCCAACCTCCCCCGACCTCCCGGGAGGCGGGCGCGGGCCCCTGGCGGCGGGAGCCTGGATCTGGTTGCCCGTTGTTGAACGGGCAGTTGGTGGGCACGTGCGGCTGAAGGACGCCCCAAGCCCAGGATGTATCAGCTTCCTCCCTGGCACCCGCAAGTGTCACCCGACTCGGAAAAATGTCTTTGCGGACGTGATTAAGGGAATCCCGAGTGGGTAGATTATCCTGGATTTCCTGACGGGCCGAAGTGTCAGGCGAGGAGGCCGCGTGAAGATGGCCTCAAAGACCAGAGGGACGCGCCCCGAGCCAGGCACGCCACGCTCGCCAGGAGCGGACGGGCTGAGGAACGAGACCCCGGGACCTCGGGGAGCTCCGCTTGCTGCCCTGTCACTTCAGCCGGATTAGGAGACTCTGGGCGTGTGGCCTCCAGAACTGTGGGAGCCGACGTGCTGGTGTCAAGCCCTGGATGACTTGTGGCAGCAACCATGGGACGCGAGACACGGCACATGGACGATGCGGTCGAGCGCTTAGGAACCCAGCTCCGCCCCTTCCCGGCTGGGCAACCGTGAGGAAAGTGCATTGCCTCTCTGAGCCTCAGTTTTCCCCACCACAGAAGCTCAGCCATTTGCCCGAGGCCACATGGCCCCACCAGTCCGACCCTCGACCTTCTCCCAGGAAACCGGAGAAGGCTGTAAGGCTGGCCTCTCCAAACTGAGGAGCTGAGGAGGCTGAGGTCCCCGGGAAGCAAGGAGAGCCCGCCGCGGCCCCCAGAGCACCCAGGGCTGCTCAGCCCTGGGCGCCTCCCGCCCCCGCCCTTCTCCTTGGCTTCTGAGGAGCAGACGGAGCCTGTCCTTGAATCCTGCTCAGGGCTTGGTGCCCCGGGGTGGCTCCTGCAGACCCAGCCAGCCACCCAGGGCTGGATCAAAGGAAGGCTTGCCGTGTCCCCTTCAGGAGCCTCTGGGCCCCCTCCTGGCCCCCGTCCTCCCCTCCTGTCCTCCCCTCCTCTCCCTGCTCACAGCAGTGCTGGGAGGGGGGCGTCCCCGGCCATGCAGAGGACAAAGCCGGTGTGGATGTCACCCTGCCAGCCCCACTCGCTGGGCGACATGAGGGGGAGGACTTCGGGAGCGCCCCTGGGGCACCGGCACGGGCCAGCACAGGCTGGGCACGGCCACAACACTGGGCAGCAGAAGAAGCTCTGCCCGTCTGTCACGGGGAAACTGAGGCCGAGGGGCAAAGAAGGCGGGCAGCTCAGCTGGGCAGCGGCCACCGGGCTCCGGCCGCGTCCCCGCCCGCAAGTCTCCTGCTTTTCCCACCAGCCCGCGAGCCCCGGTCCCAGCCCCAGAGAAACTGCGTGTCCCCTCGTCAGCAGGACAACCCGGGGACCAGCCTTCTCCGCCATCTGCACAGTCTTCAGCCCTGGGTTTCCATGTGTCCGTCCCCCAGACCAAGAGGCCCCGCGTGCTGGCCCACCGAGCCCGCTGGTGCCCGTGCAGATGCCCTCAGAGACGAGGGTCGCTTTGAAGGTGACGTTCCTGCCCGGGGTTCCCCGTGCCCCCGCGCCCCACCCCAGCCCATGCTCACGGGAGGAGCCGCGGAGCAGATAGTTAGAAGCGCGTCTCTCTGGCTCCGGGCGCGCTTTGGCTGGCACGCTTGGGTAGGGGTGGGTCTGATGCTCTGGGGATTCAGGGTGACTTCATAATCCTTCTGGAAAAAATGAACAAACACCAGCCTCGTAAACAACCAGGAGCCGCCCTCCTTGGCCCGGCTGGGCCCCTGTCTCTGCCGAGGATGGAAACGCCCCCTCCACAGAGGATGTGCAGGCTCCCAGCCCAGCAGAGCTTCAAAGGAAATGTCACTTTATGTCAACGCATTGGGGGATGGCTCGTTACGCAGCAATTGAGGACAGATACACCCCCTTCCCTGTCGCTGGGAGGTCTGTGTCCCCTCAAGGTTTCTGTGAATTCCTGGTCACTTTGGAACCCGGTATCTTCTTCCTATCCCTTCACCTGGCCCCCCACTTACCCCACACAGGCCTTGCCCACACCTGATCCCGTCTCTTTCCCTGGATATCCTCCCAAATAATTTTCCAGGCCTTTGTGAGCATAACAGACTGTAACCAAAGTCCGGGGGAGGGGAGGGGTTTCCATATCACAGGATCTCAAGCCGCTCAGAGACGGGGAGAGGAGCCCTGTCCCCGAATCCCTGTCACCCCGCGAACAGTGCCCCCCCTTAGCTTTGGCCCCCACCAGTGCGCCTTGCCTCCCTCCGCTCCCTCCTCCCCACGCACCCACAGCGGGCGGCTGCTTGAGCTATCTGCCGTTTGCAGACACTCTGAGTCTTATCTTCCACCCCCAGAAGATTGTCAAAATATTTTCCGAAACAAAGATAGCTTTCCCTGGGAGCCTTCGATGCCAGATGTTAAAGTAAGAGTTGCACTTCTTCATCCTGCTTCCTGAGTGAGGGAGGACTCTCGCCCATGTCCCCCCATGTCCATTCTTGTTTTCCTTTTTACCTTCAGATCACTAACTTTAAATCAGGGTAGTGAGTTCCCCAGCCTCCTTTGCTGCTCCAGAGTGGACACCTTCTGGTCTTTGAGATGTAGAGAGAAGTCTGCTAGAGACTGACAGGGAAGCTTATCCTTTCCTGGTGTAGATACTGCCCTGTCCTCTTGCTTCTTCCTGCCTAGGATGTGGACGCAATGTCTGGCAGTGCAGCAGCCATCTTATAACCAAGAAGAGAACCCAGGCTGCCAGGGCAGAAAGACAGGACGAGTCTTCACTCTTGCGACTTCCTTCTGCCGCACCTGGACTGCTTAATTCTGGACTCCACGTGCAGCATGAAAGATAAACCCGTTTGCTCAGTTTCCCATCTCTGCATCTGAATGCAATCTTACATTAATGCAATCTTAAGTAATTACATTTTGATTTCAAAAAACGTTCCTTTTCCTGATGCCGCTCCCGGCTAAAGGATGACGATGTCGACCACAGCAAGTTGCTAATGGTGTCAATTAAAGGCACTCAAGTAGTGTCACCTATGGCCACTGAGAATCGTTCACGAGTGGAAAGGAACAGCTGGGAACCCCATTCTGCCCCAAAAGAGCAGGAGGCCGCGCCCTCCTGGGGCAGAGATGGTGGCTTTGTTCACGCAAGTCTCCCCTGGGACACGCCCAGCATGGAGGTGACCCCGGGGTCATCAGGGGAGAACCGGAGAGCAGGCTGGGCTTCTGAGCCATCCCTCTGGTCTGGCCGGCCCTGAGGCACTGGCTTCCTCTGGGCACCGGGCACACGGGCAGATCCCGTGGGAAGCAGCTCTTGGCACTGCGGGCCTCACACCTGACTGCCACCTGAGCTCGGCCTCCATGGGCACGGGTTACCTGGCTCCCTCCGCGAGCCCCCGGTAATGGTAACACGGATTGCTCCGTCTTGCGCCAGGCCCTGCCTTAACCAGCGCGTGCAGCGCACATACTACAGTAAGTGCTAAATAAACACTCACTTTATTCCTGTTACCTACAAGGAGGTCATGTGGGTGCTGGAACCAGGGAGGCCTGCAGAGGGAGCCCACCTGGGCTCTGTGGGGTGGTGAGCCGGAGCCCCTGCCTGGAGCCCCTGCCTGGAGCCGCGGCCCCCACAGCCTGAGGAGGAGGGGAAGGCGGCACCACTGAGGCTCACAGTGCCCCCTGCAGGACGGAACTGTGGCCCTGCGCGGCTCGTCCCTGCCTCCCCGCTCACTGTCGGTGACAGGACCCTCAAGAAGGAAGCACGATCCACGGCCCCGCCTGGGTCCTGCCTTGTGCCAGGCCCTGTGCTGGCCGCTGAGCTCACCGTCCAGAAGCAAACACTGACCTGGGGACAGTTAGGATCTGGAGAGTGGGGACTGTGGTCAGGAGGCAAGTGCCACCAGGCCAGAGTGGGCCCGGGGTTGTCCTGGCTCTAAGACCCTTGGTGTCAGGAAGACTGGGACGGGTGGTCACCTCGCTGGAGGGAGGCCCTCAGCTGGTGATGGAGGGGAGGTAGAGGCAGAGGAAGGCCCGCCAGCAGGGCGACGCAGGGGCTGTGGAGAGCGGGCAGAGTGGGGCTGTGGCTCGGGTCCTTCCTGACACCCCAACACCTGAGCAGGGTGAGCTCCCACCAACAGGGAAGGCAGCTTTGGGTTCTTCTCCTTCTTTTTCCCCAGTACTGGGGACTGAACCCCCAGGTGCTTAAACACTGAGCCAATCTCTAGCTCTTTGTTTTTTATTTTGAGACAGGGTCTCCTTAAGTTGCTGGGGGCCTCACTAAGTAGCTGAGGCTGGCCTCCAACTTGTGATCCTCCTGCCTTAGCCTCCTGAGTTGCTGGAAGGGCAGGCGTGTGACACGGTGCCCAGCCAGCTTGGTTTTTAAGCATCTTCCTGTGTCACCACAGAGCCGGGGTGCTGAGTGCCCGCTGCTGCCCCTCCCACGCCTGCCTCTCCTGGTGTTGCCCCCGGAGTCAGCCAGGCTCTCTGGACCCAGAAGCCCCCTGGTCACTGCCGGGGCTGATACGACAGCCCTGGTGGGCTTCTCCTGGCCTGGACCAAGCTGGCCTCCCCACCGGAGCCCCGCCCCCCTCGTGGGAAAGCCACCCGCTGGCTCTCCGTTCCGCCCGGCTCCTGCTGCACTTTGATACATTGGCCTAATATCCCTGGAATTATTTTTTGCTGTGTTTTGTTTTCTTAAACAGCCCCTGGGAGGCCTCGTTACCTTGCTGCGAGCGTGGGGCACGCTGATCTCCAGTGGCCCCGGAACTCGGGCACAACCGTGATGACGCTCTCGCTAGGTCCCAGAGGACTCAGAGCCTGGCACCCGGGGTACCCTGGGGCAGGTTGGCACGTCCGTGGGCACCCTGTTCCGGGAGCACTCAGCCCCAGGGAGGCACAGGGACCACCGCCCCCTCCTCTCTCTAGGTTTTAAGATTCTTCCCCAAATAGCCGCCTGCCCTCCCCCTGCCCCCTCCTCTTCCCGCATAGGCAGCTCAGCCACGCACTGGATGGTCGGGACCAGGCTCCGTCTGGCTCTGCGTCCTGTGGCTGAGCCTGTCCCCCGCCTGTCCCCCGGCCTTGCACCAACTTGCTTGGCTCCTCTTTAAAATGAGGGCACGATTTCCTGCCTCGTTTTCTTAGATGTTCAATATTTAATGAGCAGCTACTACTCCAGGCCCTCCTCATAAGGCTCTTGTCACATTAAAGTGATCGCAGCAGCAGCCGCAATAATGACGACAGCCACAGGGACAACCTCGGCACCCGGCCTGGTCCCTCCACCGTCTCCGCAGCCACCAGCGCCCTCCTCGCGGGCCTCTGCCGGGCCTGCTGGGGGACGCACTGCTCCCGGCTCATCAGATATCAGCCCTGCTTGTCCACAGGACAGTGCGCAGCAGGGTCCTCGTGCAGGAGACGGGAAAGCCGAGGCTCAGGGAGGCGACGTGGCCGCCAGGGTCACCGTTCTGTGGTGCAGCAGGGATTCAGACCCGGGTCAGCCTGACTCCCAAACCCAGCTCTGAACGTGACTCCAGCTGCCTCCAGAACACAGCAGTACCTGGAGGTGCAGGTGACACCACACGGCGGGGGACGTCACACAGGCTGAGGGCCGGAGCGCTCCGTGAGGCCGCGGCAGCACCGGGCAGTGTGGAGGAAGCACGCGGCTCCCTCCGGCACCTGGAGCCCCAGGCCCGGGCCCGACTCTGCGGCGGGCTGGCCGGCACGGCCGGGCCAGCGGCTTCACCTGTGGAGCCCCCGGGTCCCCAGGAGCCGACTGGTGGCCACCAGCGAGCGTGGCCCTGGCCCGCTGCTCAGGCTGCCGCGACCTTGGGGGACAGGTCACCCAGGACGGGCACCTGGAGGAGAGCCCCAGCCAAGGACCTCCTGCCTCTTCCGCGCCTGTGGTGGCCCACCAGGGATGGCCACCATCCCCGATGCTCCCTGGTTTGTCACTGAGTCCCCATCACCTCCACTGTCACAGGGTCCCATGTGTCTGCGTCTGCGTCTTCTGGTGGCGTCTCGTCAAGACGCCAGGCCTGGGCTCAAGCCCCCCGCCCAGGCCAGCCGACCTCTGGTTGACCTCACTGCAAAGACTCTACTTCCAACCAGGGCCACCTGCTGGGGTCCGGGGATCATGAACTTGGGGAGACTCTGTTCAACCAAGCACAGGCCCGTCCCTCCATTTTAAAGAAGAGGAAGCAGACACAGAGAGCTACTCGCTCACTCAAGGTTATGTGGCCGCACGGGATCCAAGCTCAGGTCTGCCCCACCCACCCCACCAGCCCAGTCCCTCTGAGGACCCTCATCACCCCTTTCACTGACTGATGTGCCATTGACACCGTCATTTCACTTACCTTTCTTAGCAGCCTTCTGGGGCTGGGGCATTATATTCATTTTTCCGATGAACACGTGAAGCTCAGAGAGACTTAGTGCCTTGCCCAAGGTGGCACAGCAAGCTAGTGAAAGAGTCAGGCCTAGAATCCAGGACCAGCCTGACTCCACACCTATGTGCTTCCCCTTAAAACGCCTCCATTGGTCCTTTTGCCTTATGATAATTTTTATCTGGCGGAGTCGCAGATTGCCAACCCTGCAACACAAAGGCCTTTTTACCAAGCAGGAGATTCTCCCAACCTAATGGGGCTCTCCCATCCCAGGAGCCGGGAGGGAAGTGGGGAAGCCAGAGACCCCCACCCTCTCCCACCCTCTCCCGCCCGCGTGCTCACACCCCCACGCCTGCCTCCGATGCCCGCCTTCTCCCAGAGCCAATTAGCAAGCCTGGGTGCTCTCGGGGGAGCCCCGCAGGGTGACAGACTTATTGATCAGCTGAGTGGCAGAGTGTCGAGCAGCAGAGAGGAGTCATTTAAGCCGCTCTCTTTCCGAGGGTGGCAGGGACTCCTGAGTGGAGAGGAAGTCGTGTTTACCGCGAGGTAATTGAAAGGCAGCGGCAGCCACCGCACTGTCCCGCCAGTGCCTAATTGTGGACCAAAGGAGAAAGGCTTCCGGAGAGAGCTGGCCTGGCTGCGGAGGGGCGTGAGCGCGGCCCGGATCGATAGCGAGCTTTCTCAGAGCCGGGCACAGCAAATGGAGCCGAGCCGCCGGAGCTGCGGGAAGTCGGCCTGCAGGCGGCCTCGCTCTGGAAGCTGGAAGCTGGAAAGGCAGAGGCGGGGGTGCGCGTCCCTTCTGCCTTCTGGTGGCAAGTGGAATCCTGGTGCCAGCCCGGGACACACAGGCCCGGCTGAGATGGCGGCAGACAGGCCCTAATTTGTCCTCCTGGGAAAGACTGAAGGCATGGAAAGCCTGCGGTCGCCGTGACCTTGGACCCTTACTGAGCTTGAGTTTGCTGGTCGGAGAACGTGTTCCGAGCGGTGGCCGCAAACAGGAGACCAGGGCTGAGTCCCACGTGCGCCTCCTCCTCCCCGTGGGAGGCTGGGCGGGTGGCTTCGCGCATCGGCAAGAGGATTCTGGTGCCCAGATAAAGCAGGCTGGAGGGGTCGCCCACATCCCGGCCCCCGTGGGTGCTGCCTCGCGGGCAGCAGGCCGTGCGTGGATGCGATTCTATTGAGGATCCCGAGATGCAGCCCTCTGGGGGGACCTAATCCCCTCGCTAGTGTCCTCATCAGCAGGAGCTGCAGGAGTTCCCGCGGACACTGTGGAGGGGACAGGGGACTGCAGGAGGCCACCCTTGGAGATGGCGGGGCACGGCCACGGCCAAGGCTGCCACAGCCACCCGAACCCAAGGGCACTCTCCTTTGAGCCTCTGGAGGGGACGCAGCCCTGCCGACAGCTGGATTTTGGCCCAGGGACACTGATTTCAGACTGTGACGGACACGTCTCCAGCGTCAAAGACCCCAGGGGGGCTTGGCACCGCAGCCATGGGAGACTGACGGTACCGGCTTCACTGTGTCAGAAACGCGAGAAACACCTCCACAAACAGCTGGCACGTTGCAGACGCCACAACACTGGAGGGTCCGCAGCGGCCTCCTTGCAGCCTGGGTCCCACTTTAAGGGAAGGTCTCGAGTTTCTGTGCGAAACATCTGCAATTCCTCCAAACACTGTGCGGAGCCAGTGAGGTGTCGTCTGTTTGCCAGAATGTAAGTCCCCGCCCCGGGCAGGGCAGGCTTCTCCCTTCCCCCGAATGCTCGGGGCCTGGAACAGCACCTGGCACAAAGTAAATGCTCAGTGAACATCTGTCGACTGTAACACTGGGACAAACAAGGGCATCCAGCTGGCGCTCAGAGGGGCACACGGGATGGCGTGAACGACATGGTTGTCCAGGAGGAGCGTCACCCCGAGGCCTGTTTCCTGAGCCGGGGGAAGAGGGTGGGCAGGGGACACAGCTCCACGCTCTGGTCATCCCGGGAATTCTCAGCGGTAGGGTGAGGGAGCCTGGAAACTGGAATGCCGGGCAGAGCCCCCCACAGTCACCCCCACAGCTGGCAGGCCCTACACTCACCCCTACTCAGTTCCTCGAGACCCTGAGAGCGTCCTTCAGTGGCTTCAGGGGTCCAGAATTCCCCCATGATCGTGTCCGAATGTACATCTGCACGCTTCTCTGGTTAAATGTTGAACCGTTTTTAGATTCTCGAAAATGGTGTGTAACCTGAAAACACAGTCCCCGTGTGTGATCCCTGTGACAATCCACCTCCTGCGTCTCCAGCCGCGAGGGCAGCTGCAACTTCAGATCATCCCTGGCCGGGCCCCAAGGAAGAGACCAGCAGCCGAGAGCTCAGGGTGGATGCAGAGGAAGGGGAGGGGTGGGGGCCGGGGGTCTTCAGGACCCCGTAGGGCACAGCGGAGGCCCAGGATGCTGCAGAAGAGAGGAGTCACACCGGCTCCTGAGACTGGCCCGGTGTGCCCGCCTGTCCCTGTTAGTGGCCGGGAGGCAAACCACACGAATCGCATCTGATTCTTGCCCCGGCAAAACCGGTCGCTAAACATTTTACCAGCACAGCACCGGAAAAGCCCAGTCTCCGAGACAAGCCACCTAGTCCAGAGCTTGGCAAGGAATCGCACAGGCAGGCACACCCACGTCCACACAGCAGGCCCGTGCCCTGCGGTCATGGTATAATACCCACAGGCACAGAGGCTGCCTCCACCTGCTGGCCCGGATCAGACAGGAAGTTGCGCCCGGGCCCATGTGATTTTGCAGAGGAGCCTTGTTCCCCGCCCTGCTGGCCGCAGGGTTCAGTGGGGCCATCTGGACCCCTGGGGGCTCAGTGGGGAGGTGGCAGAGACAGGCTGTCCTGAGGCTAGGTGGCTCCACCCCAGCTCCACCCAGCAAAGACCCTGTCCCAGGAGCTGGGGGGCGTGGGCACCCACAGGAAGGGGCTTTGGTGGGATCGGAGGTAGGTCCTGTCCCCCTCTGAGCCTCCATCTTGTCCTCGGGACCCCGGCACTGGGGTGGGATCCCTAAGACTTAAACCTGACAAAGCCAGAGAGAGTCCTGGGCCCAGGCTTGACAGACGGTGTCTAATCCACCCCGGCCACACCCCTCGCCACACCGCCCTTCCAGGAGTGGGGACTGAGGCTCAGAGCAGGTGGCTTCCACGCCACAGGGCACCAAGAACCGGTCAGCGTTTGGAAAAGAGACCCAGGTGGCTCTGGGGTCGCCACTCCCTGACCCCCAGGAGGCCCAGGGACTCCTGCATGCGCCCCCTCCCCACCCTGGTTTCAGCAGCCACAGCTGCATCTCTCCTGTCCCCAGTTAACTGCCGGCTGGAGAGTGGAGAGGGAGGCCAGCATGGCCAGGCCGATGCCCCCAGCCGGTGCCTGTACCCCGAGGGCCCTTCTGCTCCGAGCCTGCTCACCCAGGGTCGGTGGGGAGGCTCCCATGGGGAGGTGAGGTGGGGGAGGCCCAGGCCTCCACCAGAAAGTGGTCGGGTCCCGGGCTCCCCGGGGCTGCAGAGGAGTCTGAGAAACTGGAGGAAGAAGTGACGGAGATTCACGGTGCTCAGCAGGACCCGCAGGTCCCAGAGAGGCAGGGCTCCGGCACCCTTCATGGGAACTCTGTCACCTTGAGAGCCCAGACCATCGGCCCTGCTCACCTGAGCAACTGAGCTTCCAGACCCAACGAGGCAGGAGAGGAAGCAAGCATCCCCATGCAGCCGTTCGCCCGCCGTCCTGCGCCCTTAAGCTCTTCTGTCCCCGGGACGGCGCAGGCTTCCCGTCGGGCGCCCGGAGGAGAGCTTTCCTGACTTCAAGCGGCTCCCAGGCTGCAGCCCCGACGCATGCAATGGCTTCCCAGCCCTCGCTTCTGCCAAGCCGTCTTCCGCGGGCTTGCTCTGCGGCTTGGTCCTGGCCGACCCCTCCTCTCCTGGGAAAGCCAGCGCCTTCCTGCAGCGGCAAGCCGCGCCCGGGGCCACGCGGGTGCGTGGGAGCCTGAGGGTACGAGAGCCCTTAGCTGAGCACCTGCTGTGCGCCAGGCCCTGCTTAGGACCCCGGGAAGAGGTCCCTCCCGTAGCTTGGAGGCCGCTGTGACGGGCGAGGGCTCCTTTTAAGTGTTGTCACGGCACACAGCACCCGGAAAACCTGGTGGCACAGGAAGGCTTCCCACAGCATCTGAGCTGAGCTTCGAAGGCAGCACGTGAATTTTCAGGCAGCCCTTGGGCCAAGGGGATCCCGGGAAGAGGGACCAGCATGGTGGAGGCCCTGCCGGTGGCTTGGTGGACTTGAGCACCAAAGGGTCGTGAGTCCAAGATTCCAGTCCAGCTCATCTTTAAGATTTCTTGGGGAGCTGGTGGGAGCTGGCAGGGGAGGGGTCTGGCATGCGGTGGAGGAGGCCGCTGTGGGAGGCCAGGTGGAGAAGGAAGAGAGGCCGGGAGGGTGGGGGAGGGGCCAGCATGGCGCGAGGGAAGGGGAGGAGCCCAGGATGTCGTCTCCAGGGTCCTCGGGAGATCCTGGGGCCACCGGGCCAGGGAAGCCAGAGAGGGAGCCCACGGAGGGAGGGACCCTGTTCTGGGTCTGGCACGCTTGAGACACCAGTGGGACTCCTGGATCAGCACTGGACCACCCAGCCCTCTGGGCGTTGATCGACTTCAGGGACACAGAGCCTGCCAGCTTGGGGGCAGAGATAAGGTGGCAGGGGGTGAGGCAGAGGCTTCCTTGTTCCCTTCTTCAGAAGTTGGGAGGGAGGAAACCTGGAGGAGGCCGGTCCAGCCTCTCTTCCTCCAAATCAGGCCCTGGAGCCAGGGGAGGAAGCAGTTCCCGGCGTCCGTCAGGCAACGCTGCACTAACGACGTGCCCGAACAGTCAGCCGACGGGCTGCAGCCACGGGGCTCGTTTCTCATTTCTGTGACAGAACCGGGTAAGTCCTCCAGGGCCTGCTGTCCATCCTCCTCCTCGCCCAGAACTGGCCACCCAGCAGCAGCGGGTCATGGAGGCCAAGGGGAACGAAGTCACTGAGGGTCTCCCACAGGCGAGCAGGACAGCCGGTCACCTCTCTAGCTCTACAACCCCGGGGCCTGAGGAGCAGCTCCTCCCGGACCCAGAGGCAGGTGGCCAGGGGAGGCCAGGGCCTGGGCCCACGAGCTTGCAGCCCAGGTCGCTCCCTGCAGAGCTCCCTGCAGGGCTGCCTGGGCACAGAGTTCCACCAGCATGGCCTTGGCCCTGCGGCCTGCACCCAGGGCCTTGCTCGTGGACCGTCAGATGGCACAGCAAGATGACCAGAGAGGTGGCCTTTCCTGGCCAAGACCGCACAGTGGCAAGAGGTGGAGGCAGGGCTGGAAGCCGGGGCTTCTCCCTCTGCAGGGCCATGGGGGAGGCCGGGCCACCCCAGGAAGCCCCAGGAACAGCTGGCCTGAGACGGCAGCTCCGGACCTCCCACGTCCCGCTGTTTGTCCTGGACGCCGCAGCCACTCCCTGCTCAGCTCCCCAGGGACTCGTGGCGAGAGTGAATCTGATCTTAGAATCTGTCAAGTCGCCTGCGTGGTGAGAAGAAAAGAGCCGCACACCCTCCAGGTGTTTTTATTGGAAAAGAGAAGGCGCAAAGTCCAGAGTCACACGCCTGCGGAGCCACGCAGCTCCCACCAGCCCTCCTGCTAATTGCATCACACCCGCTGCCCCGCGGGGCCTGTCCCGTCCAGACGGTCCTGGGGCGGACCTGCAGCCCACCGCCCGCTCCTCCCGGAGCCCGGGCCCACGCTCTGGATGTGGCAAAGTCGAGGTGCTTTCTGTGCCAGGCAGTGTGCCAGGTGCTCTGCGTGTGTGACCTGGTTTCCTACCCGACCCCTGCCGCCTCTGCTGGCCACCCGTACCCAAGAGGGTGCACAGGTGAGGGAGGCTCTGCCCGCTGCATTCGCTTGCTCTTTAATATTCCAACAATCCGCTCAGGCACAGGCAGGAGACGCCTCGCTCCGGAGCCAGCAAGGAAAGCCTGGATCCACTGCCTCCCCTGCCCAGCCTCCCCTTCCCCAACGGCCTCTCCCCAGGCCTCTTCCCCCAGCCTCCTCTCTCCCAGCCTCCTCTCCCCCAGCCTGGGGTCAGCCCAAGATGAACCCATGGCCAATGGCCCTTTGCCCAGGTGCCCCCAGCTTCAGCTGGGCTAGAGGAACTGCAAAGCTTGCTGGAGGTTTGGCCGGTGGTGATGGAGGGAAACAGGCACAGCCTGCCGACCCCTGTGTCATGAAGTTCCTCGTCCAGACCCCCTGGGGACAGGAGCGCTCACCAACAAGCTCTCCCGCGCCTTCTGACCCCTTTACAGAACCTTACTCAGGTGCCCTGCCAAACAGCGGGTCTCCGCGTTGTGCCAGCCCAGCGTCCCCAGAGACGCTTCAACATCATTGCTGTTTTTCCTGGGCTGTGACATTCTCAGGGCCGGTCTGGGGCCCCGGGGCCTGTGAGTGGCAGGCCTGGCTGCTAAGATGTCTTCCCTCCCGGACTCCGTCTGTGCCACCTCGTCCTCCCTGGAGGGGCCCCAGCTCCAGGCTGCAGTGCCGTTTCAGGAGCAGAGGGGCCGACTCCGTTTTCCAGCCCTGTTCACCCCGGGTGACCGTCCACAGGGTGCTGCGAGTCCTGTCCGAGGAAACTGAGGCCCCAAGAAGGGAGGCGACTTGCCCATGGTCACCAAGTGGCCCGGGGGCAGAACCAGGACCCCACGGCAGCTCTACGGGAGACCCAGGTCCACCCTGGTGGCCGCTCATCGCATGGTCCAGAGTCCCGGTCACCCCGTCTAAAGTCCACACCCAGCTAACCACAGAGAAGGCGCAGAGGGCGGATGCCTCGCAAGCAAGCGAACCCCGAGGAGCGACTCGCAGGCGGAGAGGCAGGGCTGCCGCCTGGCTTGGAACAGGAGAGAAGGGCAGGCCAAGAACCAACCCTCGGGCACCCGCGGAGGCCAGGCACCAGCCGGGTCTGCAACGGTGTCAGGCGGATGCTGATCGCCACCTTCTTGCCACCGTTTCACGGATGGGGAAACTGAGGCCCTGAAGGCCGTGCAGCTCGGAAAAGGCCGAGCAGGAACCGGAACCCGACGCGTCAGGCTCCAAAGCCCACTCGCCTCCTCATCCCGCCACCTCCGAGGGGGCGCATCTCCCCGCAGCCTGGTCCTCGGGGTGGCAGACTCAGCCTGTGGTCGCTTGCGATGGCCCTGCTCCACCAGCCTGCTGGGCAGGGAGGGCAGTGCCCAGAAGAAGCCCAGCTGCCTCTGTGGCGTCCCGGGGCCAACAGGGAGACTGGCACGTGGGCAGTCACCACTGTGCCTGTCCAGGCAGCTGGCCCAGGGGACAGCTCTGGCATAAGACTCCACGGCCACCAGTCCCAACTGAAGAGTGGCAGTGTGCTCTGGAGACAGGCCCCGCCCCAGCCTGGCTCTGCAGCGGCCACTTAAGATGGCCGGCGAGTGGCCACCAAGTGGGGCCCCCAAAGGCAACTTGTGGACGGTCTCGAAATCAGAGGTTTGGACACGGAACACACTCACACACACACACACGCACGCACACTCATACTCACACTCACACATGCACACTCATACGCACACTCTCACACATTCACACATACCCTCACACACTCATGCACTCTCATACTCACACTCACACAGTGCACACTTTCACTCACACTCACTCATACACTCACACACTCACACTCACACTCACACACACACTCCCTCACACTCTCACACTCACACTCATTCATACACACTCACACATACTAATACACTCATATTCACACAGTAACACACACACTCACATCCCCACCCCCACTCCCTCACACACACACACACTCACACAATAATACACTCACACACCCACCCCACACAGACACACTCACACACATTCACACACACTCACATATATACTCAGACACACACACACTCATATTCACACTCTCACACTCACACTCACACTCACACACTTACACAACCTCACACTCGCACACTCATGTACTCTCTCACACTCACTCACACACACACACACACACACACACACACACCCGGCATCTGCGCAGCCTCCTCTGCTCTGGCGACACGCTGGTCGACACACGTCGAGGCCCGCAGCTGGGCCCCGGCCGCAGCAGAACCTGCCTCCTTGGTCAGTGGGGCTCCCTCTGGCCCCCAGGAGCCCGGGCTTCACAGCGACGCCACAGGGTCACCCGAAGGAGGAAGCGGCCCTTCCACAGGACCTGGGCTGAAAAGCTCTGGTAATCTCTGTCCCTGGGCTGCGGCTCCCCGTCGGGGTTCACGTGAAGAAATGGCTCGCTGCTTCTGGAACACAGAAAGCCAGGGCCCGCGGCTCCAGCCACAGGCCACGGGGCCTCCGAGGGACGAGACGTCAAGATGACAGCGGCCGGCCTCAGGAAAGCCACTGCCCCGGGGCTCCCCCGCCCATCAGGGCGCATCCGGAACCCGCTCTCCCACAGCCTCTCTCAGCCGGCGCCCTGAGGGCCTAGAGAACATGGAAGCCACGGGCAGACTAGGCAGAAGGTGCCCCAGGTCCTCCACTCAGAGCTGGTCCCCCAGGGCTGCTCCACGTCACTTCCCTGCTCCGCCTCGGTCTCTCTCCCCAGGTCCTCCCCGTCAGCCTCCCTCCTGCTCCCTTCTTGCACACAGCACCCTCCTCCTGCCTGGCCTCCCCTCCGGGCCTCCCCTCTGCCCTTCTTTCCACCCGTTCTTCAGCCTCCAGCCCCAGCACTTCCGGAGCAGCTCCGACTGAGGCCCCGGGGCCTCTGCATTGCCAGTTCTAACAGGCGACCCTCAGCCTGTCCCCTCCTCTCTGGAGTCCCCAGCGGTGGTCAGCCACTGACGCTCCCCTCTCCTGGCCCTTCTTCTTCAGCACCCTGGACGCCCCCAGGCCTCTGTCTACCCTTCCCGTGTCCCTTGGTGTGAATTCCTCCACACCCGCCACTCAAACGCCCCCTGCTGGCAGTGGCTCTGGCGCTGCGCCTCTGCCTCCCACCCGCCTCTGATGCTGACATTCAGGTCCTGGCTCACGTGCGTCCACCTGGCTGTCTCGGCCATCCCGGCTGGAACGACATGGAGCTCCTGGCCTGGCCCCATGGGAGCTTGTCCCTGTCACCCAGGCTCCCCGACTCAAAGACACGCATCCAACACCGCCCAGAAACCTGGCTGCTTCTTGATGCCTGGTGCCCGCCTCATGCCCGCCTGACCATGCAGCGGTCCTACTGCCTCTGTCTCCAAGAGCATTCTGGAATTGCCTTTGCACTGTCCCCTCCAGTCCAAGCCATGATCACCTCCAGCTCAAAACCACAAAGGCCCCCAGCTGTGCTGTCTGCTTCCCCTCTTGCCAGTCTCCACCCAATGATGAGAGTAGCATTATGAAATTAAATCCAGTCATGTTCCTTCCCACTTCATGACGCCCCAGCCCTGTGGCCTGGCTGCTGGGACTTTGACCTCCGGGGCATCTGAGACCTGGGCTCATCCTAGGTCCCTCTCCCCTTGATGACTACACTTGGCTCTCTTCAACCAGGGCCTTTGCACATGCTGATCCCCTTCCTGGCCCCAGCCTGGCTCCCTACCAGTTATTCTCCTGTCTAGAAGTCAGATGGCCGGTCTTGCCACCTCTGCCAGTCCTTCCTCCCCTCGAACTCATTGATCCGAGTGATGCCTGCTTCTTGCCTGGACTGAGACTCCCTGAGTCAAGAGCTCCATCTGTCTCCTCCTCAGCACTATGCCCAGTACCAAGCACACGGCGGGCCCCCAGTAAGTCCTTGCTGGGTGAATAAATGAGTTAGATGAACTCCTAGAATGTTCTAGCGGCTCTCTTAGGGCGACTAGGCAGCCCTGTGAGGAAGCTGCGGGAAATCACTCTCCCTATGGACAACAATCTCAGGCTCAGAGAGCAGCTTGCCTTCAGGGACACAGCCAGGGTGGGGCGGGTCAAGATCAGGCAGGCCCATCAGCCGGTGCTCAGCGCTCGGCCGGTGTCCTGGGACCCCTCCCCAGCCCCAGTTAAAGCCGCGTGGTAAACAGTGGCAGATCTCCAACTGGCGATGGGTTTAATTAGCGGGCCAGGCCCAGCCTCTGTTGTGTAATCGGCCACGTGGGACAAGTTTCCCTCCCTTCAGTTCCAACCGCATCTGCCCGGTCAGCAGTTCTGCCCAAAGTCGCAGGCGGTGGCCTGACTGTGACTATTGACCGTGTCCCCAGCACCACCGATGCTGACCTGGCCAGAGTTGGCAGGGGAGAGACTGAGGCACAGAGAGGCGACTCACTCTGGGCCGCACAGCCAGCAGGCGCCGGGGTTGGCACCAGGAGGCAGCCCAGGTCTACGCGGCCGGCGCCCCGCGCAGTCCCTTCTACACGCGGGATGGGTAACGGGGTCCTGTGGTTTTGCTTTTCTTTTTAACAAACGAGGAGGCTTCTGTGAAACCGGCCACTTCCCTGCATCCCAGTTCCAGAACGTGAGCACCACGGTCAGAGCTGGGGCGGCCCTCGGCCCGAGGGGGTGCAGCTGCTGGGGCCCCCGCACCCCTTCAGGGAGCTCCCAGGGCCCGGGGCTGATGCATCCCAGTGCCCACGGGGCCTGCCCAAGCCTGGTCAGGTGGCCAGTCCCCGGGCCGTCCTGCCTGGCGAGACCCCCCAGAGTACCTGCGTAGACAACAGCCGTCGTGGTGACGTGTTTCTGGACGGATGCTGGGCGGTCGAGGTTCACTTTCAATCAAGGCACAGGCTGCAGGAGGGAGGCTGGACGGGGCAGGACTGACCGGGTGGTGGTCCCTGGGCTGGGGACTGATCGGAGTGGGGTCCCTTAGACGCCTCGTCCACTTACAGAGGAGTTCAAAGTCTCCATGTTCAAAGATTCTTCAAACGTCTTTCCCAAATGACGCTCACCAAGTGCGGGCAGCTCGAGGTGGAGAAGTGGACTTTGGTGGTTTGCAAGGTGCCAGGCTTTCCACCCCCCGTCTTCGGTGTGTCCTCTGGCCCCCATGGCACCCCTAGTGTCATCACACCCAGAAGCCCAGGTTCCAGGACAGAGATGGTGACACGGGAACCCGCCAGTCTTTGGTCTCTGCCCCTGGCCATCTCGCACATCACGGTGGCCCTGGAAGTGCCTGGGGCGTCCTGGCCTGTTGGGGACGAGTCCCAGGAGCTGGCTCCTATTCCTGCACCACCCCGTCTCTGTCCTCCAGAGAGTGACATGGTTTCCCACGTCTTCCAGGGGTCTCTGGGAGCTGGACGGTCATGCTGGGGGGCGGGGGGGCGTCAAGTCAAGGGAGAAGCGGCTGCGGGGAAGGGCACCCCATCCTCGCCCTAACTGTCCTCCGGGGCCTCCAGCCTCCCTGCCCTCTCCCCACCGTGGATCCCCAGCCTCACTCCCCGGGGCAGCCTCCACCTGGCCCACCTGCCTCCCTCCTCGCCCAGTCTGGTCCCAACTCCCCACAGTCCAGAACCCAAGCCCACCCTCCTGTCACCCGCTGCCCAGGTCCTCGGGACCCCCTAGCAGATTCCCCAGGGGCCCCAAGGCCTGGGCGGTCCAGCTGCACCGCTTCCCATTCTCCCACCACTGCCCACTCGGCCAGCCGGACCCGACAATTGGCAGGAGAGCCAAAGCCCCTGCTCCTACCCAGGTGGCTCTGCTGTGCTGCTGCTCTGGGCAGCTTGGACAGCACCTCCCTCCCCCGCTGCCGCCTTCCCAACCTGGCGCACTCCCAGCATCCTCCTAGACTCAGCCCCGGTGTCTCCTCCAGGAAGCCCTCCTGGCACCCCAGGCCAGGAGTGGGATGGTGTGCTGTGTTCACCTCCAGCCCCGCCACAGCCCCTGGCCTTTGCACGTCTGCTGCTCTGACCCCCTCCCAGGCAGGACCCTTCTCTGTCCCCAGAGCTTCACCCTGAGCCTCACACGCAGGGGCTGCTAGGGAGACGCTGGCTGTGCATAGCCTCCTCAAGTCCCTCCCAGTCTCTTCATTTTAAAGCAGATTAATTGCGCCTACCGCATAAGGAGGCGCGTTCTCACAGCGAGTACTCAGCCCCTGCGAGGTTCTGAGCTAACAGCGGAGAGCAAAGCCTGAAAGACTCCCTGGAGCTGATGTTCCAGCAGGGGAAGACGGACGGGCAAGAAAGGAAAGCAGTCGGTTCCCCAAACGCACAGGTTGTGCATCTGAAGGTTCATGGACACATTTGAAAAAAAAAAAAAAAAATTGCATCTGTCTGGCACATTTTTCCTGTGGTTATTCCCTAAATAATACAATGTTACAACTATTTCCACAGCACTTACATGGTATCGGGTATTATAAGTCATCTAGAGAAGATCTGAGGCATCCTGGAAGATGCGGGGGGTCATGCGCAAATAACGCAAATAATGTACCATCATGTGAAGGAACCTTCCTGAGTCCCTTCCTGAGTTGATTCCTGTGGACACCAGGGGACAGCTGCACAATGGACAGGATGTCGTGGAAATAAAAGGGTACCAGGGATTGGGGGCGGCGGGCAGGGAGGTAAAGTAGTGATTTTAAATGCTTGGCTCACACAGCTCCCCAGAAAAGGTGGCACTCGGTGAGGTCCTGCTGGAGGAGAGGGAATGAGCCCCGTGGGGGTCATAGAGAAGCAGGAGGAGCAGGTGCAAAGGCCCTGAGGTGGGAATGGAGCCGGCCCGGGGATAGGAAATGCAGGACACTGTAACCAGCCCGAGGAACCTCTCACTGAGTCCCCGGAAGAGCACCTGTAGTGGCCGAGCCACACGGGGTCTTGCCAGGTTGGCAGAGAACCCGCACATGTGCTCCTGGCCGGCGGAGCCACTGTGCACACACTGCTTGTGGAGCCCGCGTCCCCGTGTGCCACCACCATCTGGAGGCTATTTACAAGGCGAGCACGGGAGCTGATTCCCGCCACCGTCTGCAAATGTCCCGCACGCTGGAGCAGCTCTCGAAAGAGCCCTGGGTCCCCAGTGGGGACGGGGGTCAGCTTGCTGTCTGCCCTCCTTAGAGCAAAGCCAGAGTCCCTCCCCGCCGGCAAAAGCTCCGCAGGTGTCTCGCAGCCCTGCCGAGCTGTCCCCGAGCTGGTTCAGCTGGGCCAGAGGAGAAGCTGCTCTTCGGGTGGGGGGTTCCGGGAGCTGTGCACCCGGGGGACTGAAGGAGGACAGACGGGGAGCCCCCGGGCGGCATCCATGGGGCTGAGGTCACCAGATGGCCGTCGGCTCACTGAGCCTGGGATGGACGGACAGGAGGGGCTCCCTCCCCTCCCCACGGTGCTCGCAGGGCGGAAGCCCCCCCAGGAGGCCACCAGGCCCAGGCTGGCCCTCCAGGGAGCGGGAGTCCCGAGAGGAGAAAAAGACGAGAGGGAGCACGGGAGGCTTCTGAGGCCCCTGGTCGCCTGACGGAGGAGCCCAGCCAGGGGACAGCGCCACCTGCCTGGGGCCCTCTCGCCCTTCCTGAGCCGTCCCGGAGACTCGGATGAACCCAAGTGAACGGCCACAGTGCCACGTCCCTTTGGGAAATCAAGGCCAAGAGCAAAGCAGAGATGGCAGGTGGTCGCCTGCAGCATCTCCCGAGGTGGGGCAGAAACAGGAGGAGCCTGGCTGACCCCAGAGGGCCGCAGGGCTGGCGAAGGCCGTCTCCCCGGGGGTGGCGCTCCCACTGGGAAGCGAAGACTCCCCGCCGGCCGAAGGCAGTTAGGGACTGTGACACCTGTCCCCTGCGGGCCCCCGGCTTCTCAGGTCCCTGAGCGTGGTCCTTTCACAGGGATGCGTCGGGCTGAGTCACTGCTAGGTCACAGCAGGGTCAAGAGCAGGGACCCTGCGGCTGGGGTCCTCCAGGCACAAGCGACCCGCTCACAGAATATCGTCCACGAATGGCCACCACTAAAGAGAAGACAAAGGAGAGATGTGCGGAGGCACCAGGTCCCTGAGACACGGGTCCAGGGAAAACCCCAAGCACGGGAGATCAGGCAGCGGCCCTCCAGACCGGGGACGTGACAGGAGCAAAGTTCCAGGGGCCGGAGGTCGCGTGTGACCTCCAGGAAGGGAAACCTGCTCAGGTGGCCGTCCCTGGGCTGCCATGTGGGGTTACAGCATCTCTGTGCCCTGAAAACCCAGGAGGAGCCCCCGAGTCTTCGGGGCCGAGAGGCTGGAGGGGGTGGGGGTTCATCCTTGAGAGGACGGGTTGTCCCACAGCCCGAGTCCAGGCCGAGTGGCAGCACAGGGAGGGCTCGAGCGCTGCGGGTGGCGGGAGGGTGGCCGCTCTGTGCCCGGCGGAGCGTCGTGACTGACAGCTGCTGGTGCCAGCTCCGCCCCCGGCAGCCCGAAGCCCCGGAAGGTGACATGACGATCCACTGATTCCCACCACAGCTCCGGGGGCGGAGCTGCTACTCTCCCATTTTTCAGATGAGGACGCGGAGTGGCCAGGGGTAGGCGGTGGCCAGGATCGGTGCCCAGGCAGCTGCCTCCCGAGTCCACGGGCGACATGGCGCTGCTGCCTGCGCTGACCCAGCCAGAGGATAAAAAATGACTCTTCTTCCCGGAGCTTCCACTTTGCTTGATGATTTGGGGAAGACGCTAAGTCATCTCACTGATAAGTCCCCTCGCGCGTCATTTTATGCCCAAGCAGAGGAAGATTGATGGCAGCAGGCGGGTGGAACTTGCGTGCATTTTAAAGAGTCAACTCCATACTCGGGCAAAAATTCTGGCCTCTTCGGACTGCGTGAGGCCCCCTGTCACTAGAGCAGCAAACAGGGACCCGAGAGCAGAGGTCACGCCTCTGAGCGGCCTGGGCCGTCTCCCAGGGGAGGGGGTGGCCCCTGAGGCCAGAGGCGCAGCCATGGGAAGACCAAGCAAGAGGCCCCCCGCCCTGTGCACGGTGCCCAGCCTCCGTGGTTTGCCCGGCTTGGGGTTTTGAGAACCGATTTAGCTGCACGCACTGACCAGATGTGGACCACGTGGACAGCAGTGATCCAGGAGCACGTCACCTGGTGACCGAGAGGCATTGCCGTTGGAGGGTGCTCTGTGGGGTTCACCCGGCAACAGACCCTCCCCACAAGAAGGTTCTCAGAACTTATTCCTGTCATCGGGCAGCCCGTGGCTGAGCGTCCTCCTACGTTACGCACACGTAGGTAAAATGCATGCACACTAGGGAGATTACGCGGGCAAGGTAGATGGATCGTGTTTATTTAACAAATAGACAAACATAGTTATACACACAAACATTACACGGACGCGATTTATGTTTGACTGAAAATTAGAAAATTGCTGTTATTCGGCTACTCTTGGTCTACAATAAAAGGCCATCGCCTGTGGTTGTACCTCAGAGATAAGGGGTGACTGCATGTGGCGTGTGTGATCATTGAAAAGCATCCCCCACTGTGAGCAGACATGGAGATTTGAGCCACAAAAACACCTCCACCAGTCACTCGATAGCTGTGTAGCCCCAGGCAAATGGCTTGCCCTCTCTGAGCCTCAGTGTTCCTGTGGGAATGTGAGGACACTGAGACCCACCTCAGGGCTGCTGAGGGGACCACAGGACACGGCCCAGTGCCAAGCCCGGTAGACACTCCAAGGAGCTCCTTGGGCTGGCACCAGCCCCCGGCAGCGCCCACGCAGCTCAGCCCTGAGCCTCCGAGGGCCCCCCTGCAGAAGCAGCCGGTTCCTGGCCTCCACCCTGCTCACGTCGCCCAGCCCAGACGATGACGAGGCCCAGCTGACAGGTGTCCCAGCCTGGCTTCTTGCTGAGTCTGGCTGGGGAGCGACCTCCCTGGCCATCAATCAACAGAGCAGTGACTGGCACCTGTCCCTGGGAGATCCCACCACCAGTCCGTCCAGCAAAACTCCCTCAGGGAAGGGCCTTCCCCGGAGAACGGAGTCTGGGACTCTGCTCCAAGTGTGCCAGGTCCCCCACGCACCTGCTCCTGCCCTGGGTCTGGGCTCCTCTGCCGTCTGTTTAACCTGAGAAAGTTTTCAGATCGACTGAAAAAGAAAAGTGGAACGGACCAGCCAGACGACGCCCAGAGGAGGGCCCCTCCTGCGCTTACCGACAGCCGCTCTCGGGAGCTGGCCTCGGAGCTGGAGGAAAGGAAGGAGTGCAGACCAACCCCAGCTCTGTGACCCTGGGCCAGCTACTCCACCTCTCTGACTCTCGGGTGCCCCTTCAGTCACGCCTGCCGCGGGGCTCCCAGGAGGACGGAAACCCAGTGACGCCCGCCATGTTCAGCGTGCTGGCCGTGGGCCCATCTCTGCCGTGAGCCACACACGTGGCTTCGTTCCGTCCCATGGGACTGCCAGGGAGGGCTGTTATTCTGCCCATTTTACAGAGGAGGAAGCTGAGGCTCAGGGAGGTCAAGTGACTTGCCCAAGGCACCCAGCTGGCACGTGGCAGTCTCAGGATGTGACCTGGCAGCCTGGCTCCAGAGCCCAGGGGCTCGCCCACCACGCCAGGCCGGCCACCCGTGGGGCACTGTCAGGCTGACGGGTGGCCTGCCGCGTCAGCCGAGGGACTTGGTTACTAACCTTCCATCCTTTATCTCCTGGCCAAGTGGAGCTTCCGGCTGGGTGGTTTCCCGGGGGAGTTGGCCTCCCGCTGTGGACTGAGGCTGGGGATGGAAGCAGCGCCCGCCCTGGAAAGCAGACTGAGCCCTGATGGGAAAGCGCTTTGCCGCTGTGCCGCATCAATGTGCCCTGAGCCAGGACAGCAGAGTGCCCCTTCACCTCGAGGGGACACCAGGGCTGGGCAGAGACCCAAGCCCAACAGCCAGCCTGGCGTGGGGCCTTGGCCAGCCTCCTGAGCACCCACCCGAGAGGAAGGCAGGGTAGAGGCCTCCTGAGCCCGTTCCTCCCGGGAGTCCCGCAGCAAACTACTTGAAGGCCAGAGGGGGCCGGAGAAAGAACACGCGCTGTGGTGATAAAAACCGGGATCCAGTTCTGGGCCCTCTGCTGGCCATGATGCTTGCTGTGTGACCTTGGGTAGGTGAGCCAACCCCTCTGGGCCTAATTCATCATCAGTAAAATGGGGAGATCAGCGCCAACCTTGTAAGGTTGCAATGCACGAAAGTGCCCGGCACATAGCAGATGCTTAATAAACGGTAGATGTCATCATTTATTACTTTGCTTAGGGAAGTTGCTGTTTTGGAGCCAATTACAGTCAACCTGCTGCAAACCCAGCAGCAGTTGGCCAAAATCTTTCTGGCTGGCTTCAATATACCAGGAGTCTGAATTCGCCCCTGGCCTTGGGGAGAGCTGGTTGAGTTTGTCTGCAGGGGCCCTGGCTGCTCCCGGCTGCTCGGGTCCAGCACCGCCAGCCGGTTCTTCAAAGGGCCGGTCCTGGGGCTGAGCGGCGCGGCCGCAGGGCAGGCAGCTGACTGTTCTTGCCCTCCTGCAGGACAGCCAGGTGGAGGGCGGGACTGAAGCTCTTTTCAGAAACGCCAAGCCTGGCTGTGCCACAGCCAGCTAGCATGGCACTCAGCCCGCGTCTATGGGGCGGGGGTGCCGGTTGTGGGGCCCACAGCTCAGGACTCTGCTCCAAGCCCCTTTAACACAGCCATCCACCCGCAGAGCAGCTGCCAGGCTTTGGAGCTCTCCAGATGAGGCGGCGGAGCCTAGGACTTCGAAGACTCCATGACTAATATGAGAATCAGCCTTGACAGGTGGCAGAACACCGGGACTCTTGGGAAATGGCCAGAGCAGGCCCGGGTCTCTCCAAGCAGATTTCATCCCCAGGATGAACCTCAGGTTCTGGTCATCCGGCGAAGGTGAAGAACTTGGAGCAGAACTGGAGAGGAGAGCAAGGGGGCCGAGAGCTTGGGGCTGCGGAGGAATCGAGGAGGCTGCCAGAGGGACAGAGGCCAGGGATGCAAGCTGGGTTCTCTTTCCACCTCTGCTGTGTGATCCGAGGTTCTCTGCTGCCCTCTCTGGCCTCTTCCACCTCATCTGAGTAGCAGAGAGCAGATCGACCAGGAGCTGCGTGAGCCGATGTCTGGTTACGCTCGCTGCTGTCCTCCTGGCTCGATGCCCGCACACAGTAGGCCCCCTACGAATAATTACTGAATGAAGACACTTCACCCTCCATTCCTTCTCCAACTAATTTTCCCAGAGGCAAGCTTTTGATTAGAGAAGTGCTCTGTGTCATTACAGAGTGTTCCTGGTACGAGTAACTGCCACTATGTATCTGATTTTAAAAGGCATTGATCTCCAGCCCATTCCGATCCTAATGAGGCAGAGACGGGAGAGAAGCTACCATTCCCGCATCCCTCTCTGGGATGCCACCCCCGCCTCGGCCACCGTGGGGCTGACAGTGACTGAAGGCAGATGGTCCCTCAGGTCCCAAGGCCAGGACTAAACCCCAAATACCCACGGGCAGGTTGGGGGTCGGAGAGAGTGGGCCCGGGGGCCTGGGTGAGTGCACAGGCTGCCCCTGTCCCTGGGGCAGCTCCCACTGGCTCCTGCCAATCGCGGCTGGAGAAGACGCCAGCCTGGCATGCCAGCTAGTTTTGTCAAAGATGCAAACCTAGATTTTCATGTGAAATCGCCTGATTTTTAAGTGTTGGCAACTAATTCGGTGATTAAAAAGAGTCTCCTGGTCAAGGCAGAGGGAGCGTCCAGGGCTCCGCCGGCCTGGGGTCCGCTGGATAGAACATCCCAGGCAAGGAGACCCAGCCCTGGCTCCAGGGGACACGCCCTCTGATGGCGGGGACACAGCTCCGTCCTTGGGACACTGCAGTTCCGATGGGAGGGGCAAGAGACCAGCATTCCGGATGCGTCCAGACCCACCCGCCAAGTGCGCTGTGAACTTCACGTAGACCAAGGCCACAGCCCCGGGAGCCCAGGGTGAGTCTGGAGACCCTGACGACACCTTCCTGCAAACTCCTGGAGGAAAGGCAGGGTTTGGGCGGCAGCGTGTGGGTGGCAGGGAGGTGGCCCTGGGGGCGAAGCTCTGAGAGGGACGGGGCACGTGACCCCGCTGGCTGGACTCTCTAAGCCAGGTGGGCTGCCAGGGGTCAGCCAGGCTCACTGTCCCAAGGCGCAGATGGGAACATCGAGGCCCAGCAAGGGAAGGAGCCCCCCCCAGGCCAGGCAGCCAGGCAACGCGCAGACCGGGTGGAAGGTGCCGGGGACCAGGTGCAGGGCCTCCAGCAGCCGCGGCAGCTTGGATGGGGAGCTGCTCTGGCGGGGACCCTGCGCCCCTCCCGGTCTTCCTGGAGCCAGGAAGAGGCGCCACCTCGGGCCGCGGCTGCTCTTTGAATTAACCTTTAGCCTGGGCGCCCCGATGGCCGATTCATCTCCACCTGACAAGCCCGGAGGTCGCGGGAACTGACCGTGGCCTGGGGGCAGGGAGCCTGCAGACGGGAGGCCTTGCTGCCCAGGGCGGCCAGCGGCAAGGCCAGGCTCACCAGGCAGCACGCCCCTGGCCCCTGCCCCAGGCCACGCGCTGCTCCCTCCTTCTGGAACCCTCTCCTGCCACCTGTCACACAGTGGGGGACACCCACGTCGGCAGTGTCAGGGGCCTGAGAGCAAGACCCAGACCTGAGAGGACCGCGCGGCTCGTGAGGGGCCAGGGTCCTGGGAGCAGCTGAGGGTGGCCGGGAGGTGGGCAGGCCCACAGAGAGGAGCCCGCTCCAGGCCACGCTGGCAGGGGACAGCAGCACCAC